>NC_056726.1:653597229-653657229 GCF_019279795.1 Protopterus annectens
TTTGAGTGCATGCATCTTGAGGTTTAGACTTCTGGCATTGAGTAGCATTACTCTTAGTTTCTTATCCCTTGTGATACCTATGGAGGTGGGTTTGGCTTTTGAGCCTTGCCTAAAAAAGGCACTATGGGGGTAGCAAGAGCCTTTGCCAATATCCGAAAGCCCAGGGGTGACAGGTGCAAGCTGTCCCTAGCGAAGCATCATGGCTTGTCGAGCATGTCATCCCAGGCTGACAGGCATTGGATCCCCTTTGAATGACACCAATACTTAAGCCAATTGTTGAAATTGATCATCTTGTCTTCATATCATGGCATAATTCTTGGTGAGGGTAAGATGCTACTCAAGGTCAGGGTCATACCGGCCTGGGCTACATGCTCAGAGAGCTCCTCTATGTCTCTTTTCATGTAGTCCAGGGAGGTACTTCTCAGGTCATTCACACCAGCATGGACAATTACTGAGTCATATTTGTACTTGCCTTGGAGTGACCTGAGTGCTTGTGTTATGTGGTGGATCCTAACGCCCGACAGGCAGCTCGCCGTGACCTTCTCCTTGTTCAGCCTGGTGAGCGGGACGTCAGTGTGCCTGATGATAGAGTCACCTATTACAAGTGTATCAGGTGTGTTGTTTAGCCTTAAGGGCTGTGACTGTTCGGCACACTGGCTTTGTGAGCTATGTGTTGCACGTATTTTGTTTTGGGGTAGTGGTTGCTTGGGTGTCTGCTTTGGAGGTCTCTGCTGCTTAGGAAGATTTTTATTTAGAGCCTCCGAGTATGTTTTTGTGTGTTTATGTGTTTGTTTGCTGGGTTAATGGGTAACAAACCCCCTCTTACAGATGGAATTAATGAATTATTTTATACCCAGATTATCATGTTTAGTAAGCACTGGAAAAATCATCAGCCTTTTTTAATGCTATTGCAGCTGATAAATTGCATATTGCTATATTGTTTTGACAGGTATGGAGAAATACTAACTTGTTCCTATTTTCTACAGTAATACCATTATATATGCCTCTAAAAGTTTACAACACACTTTTGTTGTGTTGAAACCACTGACAAGGTCTTTGCTATGAAATTGTGCACTGTATAATACTTTTGATCTTTGCAGCATCACAAACCATCACATTCACGTATAGTATGCACAGTTAGCCACGCATAATGTCCAGACCATTCGCACCACTGCCATCTAATGTTGTGCTTTCACATACTGAAAATACAGGCTCTCTACCTGTATTCCGGAACTACTTTCAGTACATAAATGAAGTGTGGGTCTTAAAAAGCAGTGTGAAAAAATGTTTTGTCAGAGATGCATTTCATTGATCACATGAATGTACATAATATGTGAAAGTCGTAAGGGTTTCATTAACAACATCCAGACCTATCAAATAATTCCACTGAACATTATTAATAGACAGCCTAGTACCCTGACACTACTGTGTTGCTTTAAGTTGTAAGCAATCATTACAGAGAAATGCATAATGCTGGATTTCATATACCTACATTATTCTGTGTCATTACCTGCTGCTGTCCATTGCAGTTGCAAGAAATAATAGAAAATATGTACACAAATAAATAACATTGTAAGTACCATTTTACTTTGTGGCATATCACTGATGTTCTCCCTGACCAAAGGAACATACCCTTCAAGGAAAAAAATTATCACACTACTCAGCAAGGCACTATACAACTGATACATAACTGCACAGACTCTTGATAATAGCTTCTGGCCACATCAATCACTGTGCTGTCTGATGGTATGAGTATTATTTCTGAGAAAGTGAACTAAATTGCCCACTACTGCCCTCTCACTGAAAAGTATATGGTTAACACTTCCACAAACTCAGCTATCTGTTATGGTAAGTCAGTGCTTGATATCTGAAATAAACATGTTTTTGGAACTATCACCAAACTGTCATACAAAGCAGAATTTGGCCTAATACAAAGGGACTCCATACTGGTTAGGCAGGAGGTTTGGGCTTAGGGGAACATGGGGAGTCCTGTAGTTAGCTATAATGTGATAAGAGGGTTTGATCATAGTAAGTCAGACGTGGTAAAGTTCCAGGTGATTATCTTGTCTAATGAGTCTGGAGGTGAGATTTTTTTAAAAAATATAGACACCTCAGTTTTTGCTGCATTCATCTATAGTTTAACAAAAGTATCTGTCAGCAATGCATATGCATCTGCAAGTTAATTGTTTTGAATAGTATACAAATCCATGGTGTTCCACTGATTTTGAGGCCATAATGTTTCTCACTATAGGTTCATAGGTGAATACCAAGCAATCTTCCCTTATGGGTCATTTTAACCTTAGCCATGCTTCTGTTTGTCACCCAGCTATGCTATTCCATAGTTGTTTAGCATTCTTGCTATAGCTGTATTTAAATACTTCTCATTTGTAGTGGTTTAATTTTTGGGGATTGTGCCTTCAGTGTTCATCCAAGTAGGGTCCCTACTTTAAGATAGGTCATTTAAGCACTGCCTCTGTCCATTAGGAGGATAGGAGTCCATCCATTGATAAATTTCCTATCCCCCATTCACTGGTTCAAATTACTTTTACATAGGGTCATACAAAGGCTCTGTTTTATGTACCAGACTCCTCTGTTTAAGTTGTAGAACAGTTTGAGGTCTCTGTAACTGGGCATTTCTAATATAATTTGACTTGTGGGTGTGCAGCAGTTCCATTAGTGCTGGGTCTGTGGATGCCTTATGAGCCAGGCATAGGTTACCACATCTTAGTAGTATGCATGGCTTTAGGGTGGCTGCGGTGGTGCAGCGGTTAGCATTGCTGCCTCACAGCAAAAGGTTCTCCGGTTCGATCCTCGGCTGAGGTGCCTTCTGTGCGGAGTCTGCATCTCCTCCCTGTGGTCATGTGGGTTTCCTCTGGGTGCTCCGGTTTCCTCCAACATTCCAAAGACATGCTGGTGGATTGGACACCTTAAATTGGCCCTAGGCGTGAGTGCGTGCATGTGTGTGCCTTCTGTGGAAGGTTGGGCACCGGGCTGGCAACTCCAAACCGTAAACATCCACTGCCAGTCATGAGCAGACAGGTGATCCACTGTGGTGACCCCTAACCAGGAAAAGCTGAAAGAAGAAGAAGAAGAAGAAGTAGTATGTATGGCTTTGAGGCAATCCATGTAGGCCATGTGATTTAGGAGTACTATTCTTTTGGTAACAAACCTTTGTGGATGCTCTATCTGTTGCAAGTGCCTGGACAGATGCATTCCAAAGGGGATATTGCACCTTTGCTATCTGGACCTAGATGGTATTCCTTTATTTATACGCTCTGTAATATAGAAGGACTTCCTCACAACAGTGGATATGTGTTGTTCAAAAGCTAGGTCATGGTCTACATGAGTGCCCAAATCCCTGACTACTTATTGTCAGTGTGATCATTTCTAGGGCAGGCCGTTTTTCCAAATGACACAATAACACACTTTTTGGTCTTTAGTTTTAGTCGATGATTCTGATACTAATTATTTGTTTGAGACAAGCCCTCCTGTAGGATCGCAGAGTTCTTAGGGAATTCAGTAACTGAACCTAGTTTGAAGTCATCAGCAACATTTGCTTTGACTTCTGAGAAGTAGATGCCAAATAAAGAGTGGCTGCTGAACAGAAACCTGTCATACACCACCCTTGACATTTTTTCTGAGGTGGCAAGCCCTGTCCTTACTTTCTCTGTCCTGTCTGTCAGCCAGTTTCCAATGCAGTGAGTGACATAACCTAGTTTGGCAAGTTTATCCACAATGTCTGAGTGGGTTATAGTGTCAAAGATCTTGGCCAGGTCAAAGCAGGCAGTATGTACTGTCTTTCATTCATCCATTGCTTTGGTGACTTTTTCAAAAAAGTTCACTGGGTTGATCAGATTTAACCTGCCCTGACAAAACCAAACTGTGATGGTTCTAGTGTTTGGAGGTTTCCTTAGTCCATATTTTTAGTTCCATGATAAGTGTTTCAATGATTTTACATATGAAACTCATCAGACGTATGGGATGGTAATTGCCCGGGTTGGTAGTTGGCCCTCCCTGTGCAGGGGTATGACTTTTGCTGTTCTCTGTTCACTAGGTGCAGCTGGTTTGGAGGATGAGGTTGAAAAGTGGTATTAAGGGCATAGAAGTATATCATTTCATACTACTTAGGATGCATCCTAGGATATTTTCAAGGCCCATAAAAGCTTTATGTTTGGCCTTTGAGAGTGCCACCAGGACTTGGTCCGGTGTGACAGATGAGGTTATGTGCTTTTCTGATATTTTTTGTGAGATTATTGGGGGGGTGGTAAAGACTGAGATGAATTTGTCAGCTAGTAGGTTTGCTATATCCAAAGATTTCATATAAGTAGCATTGTTTACAATTAGCTCAGCACACTGCTGTGTGTTGCCCTTGAGATTGCAGAGATAGCTGAAGAAGGCTTTCTGGTTATCCTTGGCCTGAGTGGCTATTTTTTTTCTCAAATATGTCTTTGGTGTTTTTTTATGTTCCTAAGTTGCTTGTTTAATTTGATAATTAGAGTTTTATTTTGCTGGGTGTTGCAGTTTTTATTTTTGAATATTATTTTCTTCCTTTTGTTATACACTTTATTTATTCTGTAATTCTACCAGGTTGGTTTGTTACATATCTGCATTTGTATTCAGAGTTCAGTGGTAAAAGTTGGCAATGTATTTTTCTATATAAACAGCAGAGCTTTCCAGGTTTGGGTGATTTCAGCCATGCCTGAGAATTATTCAGAAGTAGGAAGTCAGTCTTGTAGCAGTTAATAAAAGTTCCTGGATCCGGGTGGATTAGAAGGGGTATGGCTTTATGGTTGGACCTGAGGAGTCAGGATGTTACACTGGGGATGGAGCATGATTCAACCATATTATTGAGGACAAGGCCATGGATATTGTTTCCCATGGTGGGTACTCTGACTAGTTGTTCCAGGTCATTTATATTGACAAAGTCCAGGAATCTCTGGGCTTGCACACTAATGGTGGTATATGTTTCCAAATCTATGGCTGGATAATTGAAATTGCTGAGGAATATGTATTGGATTAATGCTAAGTGACAATAATTCACTTAAGTAGCCACTATGATATTCCTTGGTCATAGAGTATATTCTGTAGCCTGCCAGGATATGGTAACTGACTTTGTTGATGGTAAGTTGGACCTGGAGGGTCTCAAGGAGATCATGCTGCTTTATCACCCTTGATGACAGAATTTTCTGGATGAGGAATGAGACAACTCCACCTTTCTTCCCTTCGTGAGTAGTGGGTGGTGTAAATATATGGAAGTCATTTTACCCCTGCATTACTGGAGTACCCTCCAATGATTTGAACCATGTCTCAGTCACTACACATGCGAATATGCCCTCTAGAGTGAGGAGGGCTTGCAGAGAGTGGAGTGATTTTATTTAGCCTCCTAGAATTGTCCAATGGTACCTTTAAGCTTTCCTTAGTTTGTATTATTACATAGGTAGTTTGATAGGTTGGCATTGCCAAAAAAGGAACAGTGGGGATGGATAACATTTTACACAGTATATGAAAGAACAGAGGGGAACAAGTGCATATCATCCATGGTAAAGCAGTGTGGTCTGTTGACCATGTCCTCCCAGGCTGACAGATACTGTACCCCCTTGAATGACACCAAATGTAAAACCAATTACTGAAGCCAATTATCTTTTCCTGGTAATACGAAATCATCCTTGGAGAAGGTAGAATGCTGCACAATGGCAGGCTCATACCCGCCTGGGTTACACAGTCAGAGCATTGTCATCTCTCTTCAAATAGTCCTCAGAGATGAGTCTCATGTTGTTAACACCCATATGCACTATGACAGAGTCATAATGGTACTTGCTGAATAAGGACTTGAGTGCCTATGTAATCTGGCAAATTCTAGCCCCAAACAACTGACTGTCACATTTTCCAGGAGCAAAGAATGTGTGTGTGTGTGTGTGTGTGTTGTGTGTTGTGTGTGTGTGTGTGTGTGTGTGTGTGTGTGTGTGTGTGTGTGTGTGTGTGTGTGTGTGTGTTAAATGATGGTTGATGGAGGCTAGGGGTGTGTATCTACATACAAAACGTGATTACAGCTTTTGTTTTTGGTAGTTTGTGTGTCCCTTTCACATCTAAGTAGGTAACCCTATTTGAAGGTACATATTCTATATGGGCATTCTGTGTGGGAAAGGTACCCAAAACTATTGTGTTGTGGCTTTTCATGAATACAATTTAGAACCAACCCATGTTTTGGCTTTCAGAATTGTTACTTTATTATTGCAGTTGTATGCAAATCCTATAAACAGTTGACTCATGACTGAAAAAAGCATACCTTAATCATGTCAGCTCAAGTACAAATGTCCCCAAATACCAAGTTATTTATTTATTTATTGTAAAGGAGAAGCCCACATGTGGGTGCAAGTCCTATGCACCCAAAACTTATATATTCTAATTTCACAGTTGAATATGAATTGGGAAAGGTGAAGCTTCCACTGAAGTTCACACTGGTCTTGTACATTAATTTTTCACAGGATAAGTATTTAACCTTCATTCTGACCTTTTGTTTTGGGCACTTACAACACAAACAACTGATCTGCTGTCACTTGTATGGAACCTAATTTCATATTGAGCCTACAACAGATATACTCATTTCACAAATAGTATATACATTTCTTTTTTCATGGGGCAAATATTTAATACATAAAATTGTGTATGTGTTGCTCAGAACTAAAATACAATTTGCCCTTAAAACTGATATTTCAGGCTTCTGAATGTTTCGACATAAATTAAGAAAACTCTGCTGAGAATTGTGAACTGGCATTGGAAAATCCAAAATTCAGCTGTTTCATATGCACAGATAAAAGAACAGCCAGATTTTTATAAAAATTGTTTGCTAGAAAATTTCAGACTATTTCAGATATAGCTGTAATGGTAGTGACTAGCAGTAGGCCAAACTGCATTATATTCATTTTATTTACCTACTTCTAAAGGGGTAGGTATATGGCTTATTTATTTAATTTATTGATTTACTTACAGTCATTGACTGAGATGGCCCTGCTAGGTAATGACCACTTTCAGATGGGACATGTGATAATAACATCAAATAAAGCATACATAAAAATAGAACAAATAAAATGTTACAGCATAACAAGAAACAACACAAGCAATCATATTTTATAGTGAAACAATAAGAAGGAAATGAGGTTTTGGTTATTATGTATATAACGTAATGACATGAAAAAAACTAGCATATAAAGGACAAAGCAAAATAGTTCAAGGGATCAAATGTTGCAGTAGAAAGTATGAAGGAAATTAAGTTGTGGTTAATAAAGTATATAATATGTAATGATGATATGCTGAAAATAATTGCAAGGCTATAAGAAATGTGGGTTGCATAAAGAAATGAAAATAGAAATTATAGTCTACTCTATTTAAATACAGTAAATTAAATTGTGTTAGACTTATGGGGTAGTAAGTTAGGGCAAAATGAAAGAGAAAATAAAAATGAAAGAATATATTTAAGGTGAAGTACAATATACTAAAATTATTCTACCGTGTGCAAATTAAATAGTAGTAAAAATAAATGTAAGACAGTTATTTTGATAGAAGAGATAGGAGTATATATAAGGACTTGGGGAATATATAACTGAATGAATCAGTGGTAAAAGGTTAATATAACAGAAAATTTCATGTACTGTCACCTGTAGAATCAGAAGAATGGTTATATTAAAGCAGTAATTATCAAGTTACATTGCAATTACAGCAGGTTAATGTTATTCAAAGTTGGGACTTGCAGGATTGTTTAAAAGTGGTGGGGTTGTCAATTGTTCCAGATTCAAAGAGAAGGGAGTTACAAAGCAGAGAATGCAATGCTGGTCAAGAACCTATATATACTGAGCTGGAATTGTATAAGAAATAAAGCAAAAGTCATGTGTATTTTTGTAGAAGAGTGACATTTTCTTATATTGTAAGGATATCACTTCAAAAAAAAATCTATATTGATCCAGACAAATTGGTCCAAGCTGCATGTAAGCCCTTCTTTAAATGAACAGAGACAGTCTTAGACGCAGTCTGTATATCCACATCCATGTATAATTTTCTGAAACATTTATTTAGAACTGTGAAAGGAGGATTAAGAAAATGCCTTATACAAGTGCATGTGCAGTCATTTCACTGTTGTGTTGCATTTTATTCAGTTTCCAGTCGGGTAGATATCCTACTACTTTCAGCATAGAGAATACAGTACCAGTTGAAAATTAAGTTGGCATTAGATCAGAAGTTAAACCTGTATACTTATGTCTAGAATAATGACCCCTTCTTTCACTGGAAATATGTCAGTAGCAAAACTGCTTATAATTACCGTGGAAATATAGATGAGCTAACTTCAGTGTTGATATGCATTTTAAGGTCCTTAATGTCAAAATGAGAATCTTAAATGAGTTTTGTATTTAAGGACCAAATATAACTGAAAGGGGAAATAAGATATGATTTATTCTGCATAGGTACCCAATGCATATTTTAACAAACACTTAAAGAAATCCCAATCCCTCAGAGCCACATGCTCCAGGGATCTAAACCTTGTCAACACAATAAACAAAACATGCTGGAGGGATAGGTTCCTGACCCAGAGACTCCCCAGACTGTGGAATAGAATGCCCATACATGTCAAGCAGAGTGCCTCTTTGGCCCTCTTCAAAATGAACCTTGACGATTGGATGGGAGAAAGGAAATTCACCCTGGGGATCACGTCAGTCTCCCTGCTAGACAGGGGTCCAGGGAAGTAAATAGTGTGGGAAGAAATAGCCAGGGAATTGTTATGGCTAGGCTTGTATAGGGCCTAGGGCCGATAGCCTAGTATCAACCTATGAGCCGATGAACATTTCACAGTCTGGCATGTTGCATTATACTTGGTTTCTGTTGGGGAAGAGATATGCCTTTTGCTCAGGATGAGGAATGTAATACATGGCCAGACTGTACCTGTACTGAGTTTTATTTACATCACAAGTAAGAACTGTGATTATTTCTCCATTATAGTAACATATTCTGTTTATGGATGCATGGTAGTCCATGAATTTAGACGTTAGTGCAGCTGAACATAGTTGAAGGTAAAGCTCTGTACATCTGTTTATACCTGAGATCACTGAATAAGTGATTTCTGCAACAGACTGATGTGGCATATTATTCTGAAAAATTTCACATGGTTTCAGAGATACTCCCTGGGTTTCAGAAACATGACATCCACTACCATGCTGAGATAACTGTTACTTATCTGATCAGTGCGATGTAATTCTAAGGGCATTAAAGAGTAACAAAGGCTAAAAGCTGTGCAGAACTTGGACATCATTAGGAAATGTGCTTATGGCCATTACAGGTTGTGTGGTGAAGGTACATAAACTCAGCGGTGATTAAGGCATGTTGCAAACATGTTAAGTATTCTTGGCACATGAATACACCTCCATAGGTCTAAGCATGTTCATGTGCACATAAAAGCAGCAATGTGGGGAAAGTAGGTGACCAAATGAAAAGGGCTACAACATCATTTAAATGTATTCTTTGACCAGATAAAAGGGTTAAAATGGATTATAGGACAACACAGGTTAATAGATTAGTACTAAGCTAACTGACCTTGCGAGCCATTTTAAGCCTAGCCAATTATCCCTCGTGAGAGTCAAACCCTGCACCTTGTACTTGTAAGGCAACCACCTTAACCATTAGGACACCCTCCCAACCCAGAAAAGTGGGAGGCAAGCAGAGGAACACGTATATGGGAAACACCTGAAGAAAGATCAGGAACTAGGAGGAGAAAGGTAGAGTAATTTTTTTTTTGGGGGGGGGGGGGCAGGTGCCTATTATATATATATATATATATATATATATATATATATTACAGACATGCCACTCAATCTGTGAGAATAAAAAACTGTAATGAAGTTCTTCTGTATATCTTTCGCAAGTAGTGAATAATGGGGCCAAAATAGAAAGAAATAATCAATAAATACAGGTAAGTATTTGATAGGGTCAATACTGATTGCAAGTGGAAAGGTAAGAATGGATGATCTGGGAAAAATGTACAACTGAGTGGTATATCAAGAAGGGTAAATGGGAAAAGTGAAAGGAAAGTTGTTAGAAAGGACAGAGGGTTAGGCTTGTGAGCAGGGGAAATGAACACACAAATAACTCAAACAAGACTGACAGAGTAGGCGCTGACATACTAAGGAAGGTGATGCATAATGGAGAAAGGGACATCAGGAAAACAAAGAGCAGACAGTGGGGTTTGGGAAGATTGGACAACAAACAAGGGTGGTCGTAGACACATAAGCGAGGGTAACAAAATGATGGGGATAGGGCTACACAGCAGATATTCCTGCCTACCTACAACCCAGTGAGAACCTAAATGGCGTCCTAGGCTTCCTCATCACTGGGCCCTGGCTCTATTGGATGAGTCAATTTGGGGGAGACTTGATTACATGAATCTGTAGAGAAGGGTCTATAGATTCCCAATGTGGAAATCAACCAACTCCACCACCATCTATGCCAGCTGCTTGTGTCTGACAAAGTTATTTCCCCCACTGCCACTGTCACTTACAGAAACAACAGCCCCCACCTCCTGTGCAAGACTGGATGGGCTGTCTCTTGCAGCTGATGTCCAGCCTGGGGAAGTGACCCTGCTAAGTTGGTCTACAGAGTGGGTATATGGTAGTGCCACCTGCTTGCATATACACATTAACTTGTTGGAATGATGACTGCAAGTCTAAATTCTGCTTCATAAAATTGTACAATAAATGGAGAAAAACAATATCAAAGCAAACCAAAAGTATGTAACAGAAAGAATATCAACAAAGAGGGTGGGAGAGAGGAAAGTACACACACAATGAAAAAAATCAGCACATAATGTATTACTCTCTTATGGACTGTACTTGAAACTGAAAACTTCAAACAGGAAAACTTGAGTCACTTTTCAACTATAGCCTCAAAACAGGCTTTGTAGCATGAGAATGGAGGACTGCAATGGTTATTCCACTTCACAGTGGTGGACCATCAACTGACCTCAGAAACTACAGACCAATTAGTCTGACTAGTCTAATATGCAGGCAACCTTCAGACACAAGACCCAGCCCAGTCTGGCTTTGTCAAGGAAAGGTCATGTCTACTTAACCTGGTGGACTTCTTTGAGAAGATCACCAAGGCAATGGATGAGGAGGAAAAAAGTGCCTACTGCCTAACTGGATTTGGCTAAGGCATTCAATACAATACCCCACTCAAGTATAGTTGACAGACTCACCGAACTGGGCATGAACCCCTACATAACTCACTGGATTGTCAGCTGGCTCACAGACAATACCACTGAAGTCAAGACTGGTGATAACACCTGCACTAAGAGACCGATTACCAGTGAGGTACCTCAGGTTTCTGTGCTGGGACCACTGTTACTTGGCATCTACTTTTTGGAGGTAAAGACTAATGTCAAGGACCTTTGGCCAAGTAAGTTTGCAGATGACTGCTGACTGGGAGCTATCATAAAATCCTCCATGACACAAATGACATACAACAGAGCCTAACACAGACAAATGATTGTTGCCAAAGTCAATTCAGTGTCAAGAAATGCAGTATAGTGCATTTTGGTAAAACTGCCAACCAGGCTAATTACTCCATCGATAAGACACCCTTAAAATTTGACCCAGTAGTTATAGATCTGAGAACATATGTAGACAGTAATCTGGCCTTTGACCAACATGTGGGCAAAGTAGTAAAAATCATTCTGTGTTACCCAACTTATAGGTAAAGGGATGGTATCCAGGCCCATGGAAGTCATAGGGCCTCTTTATTCAGCCCTTATCAGACTCAGGTATGTCTGGTACCTGACCAGACATATGCAACAGTTGTAATGCCCACAAAGGTTCTTTACCAGGACAATATGGGTATAAACAGATTGACCTGTATGGATTGCTTTAAAGCCGGATCTCTATACTCTGTCTCCTACAGGTTGCTGAGAGGCGATCTATGCCTGGTATACACTGAGCTAATCGAAGGAAGGACACTGAGCAGACTGAGATCTATAATATATACCATTAAGTATTCTGTTTTTTTGCTTATTTTTTCGAGTCATTTATAGCACTTTGTCTACTGTATAATTTTCTAGCTAGTTTCACTGTGTGTGTGAGGTATTAACTGGAAATTGTCCACATTTATTAAGCATATGTCTGGGTTGTTTGATTCTGATAACTTGTTTGAATTTAAAAGCTTTCTCTAGAGGCTTCTTTATCTGTTTAAAACTTTCATTTAAAGGCTCACTGCTGCTTTTCTGCTGTGAGAAACATTTCTGCAGTTTGTTTCTAAGTAGTGTAGATATTTGTAGCATTGTCCATATTCAAGTTTGTGTTTGGGCCTAGTGTTTGTGGAGGCTGTGTGTCTGAGCACATGTTCAGGGACATCTTGGTTTAGCCAAAGCCATCAGGCGTTTCAGTGAGAGAGGATTGTTTAAGGTCATTGGCTGACTGAGGTCACCTGGACTACAGCTTAGAGTAAGCACCTCATTGGTTCTTTTGAGCTTTTTTTTTAAAGTTGTCTCAGGTTTCAACTTTCTGTTACCTAAGAAGTTAAGTTTGTGAGTGTTTCTGCCATTTCACACTGAGCTAATTGAAGGAAGGACACTGGGCAAACTCGGATCTATAATGTATAACATTAAGTATTCATTTTTTTTGCTTATTTTTTTGAGTTATTTATAGCACTTTCTACTGTATACTTTTCTAGCTAGTTTCAGTGTGTGTGTGAGGTAATATCTGGAAATTGTCCACTTTTATTAAGCATCTGTTTGGGTTGTTTGATTCTGATAACTTGTTTGCAGTTAAAAGCTTTCTCTGGATGCTCCTTTATTTGTTTAAACCTTTCATTTAAAGGCTCATTGCTGCTTTTCTGCTGTGAGAAACATTTCTGCAGTTCCTCACTATTGGTATGCTGTTTTTATAGTTGGTGGCTTTGCAGTTGCCCACCCCTACTGTAAATTTGATCTGGGACACTCCTCCCAGTCTAGTGTTATTACCACATTCTACCTAATAGAGGGAGAACAATTGAGAAGGCCAATCCACTTTATTTCTGCTCCTCCTTTCTCTCTTTTCACTTAAAAAAAATTCTAAGCTTGTTTCCTGCCTTCCCTGTGGGTAGTCTAGTCTGGATACAGATTTGCTGTGTCCAGGGCTATTTGTGGGCTTCTGAGCCCCCAAGAACCTTTCTGTGTTGGAGGGAAGCCTTCTAGCTTAATTATGTTTCTTAGAACTAGCCAGTTTTTTAGTTTCAGCACTCGTCTGTTTCTTTGAGCTCAGCACTTGTTCAGAACTCGTTGTAAGCACTAAATAAACTACAAATTACTACAGCAGTCAACTTTCCTCACTTGTCTAGAGGAAAACAGTTTCAAGTACTTAACAAATAAGCACCTATCCAGGCATGTCTAAGGGTCAGCTCCTGGTGTTTTCTCCTGTCTACCTGATGAATCTGGGCATCTTGAGGCAATGCAGCAATTGCCTCATGTACACAGACAACCCTCTCCTCCTACCACCCAACACTACAACCTGTGAGAGATGCACTTATATAACCAAACTGTAAGCAAAGCTCTCTTCACCTAAGACTGGACTAGACAGTCAAGAGGTGAAGGTAAACACTTGCACCACACCACACTCAGCACATAGTCTCTCAAAACCTACACCACAAAAACACACACACATAGAAACACAAAACACACCACCTTAACAGGTACAAGCAAGCAGAATCTGAGAGTATTGCTACTCAATGTTAGAAGTCTAAACCTCAAAATGCACTCACTCGAGGCACTCCTTAAAATGGAGAACATCTACATCTGTGCAGTGACAGAGACCTGGTTCAAGGCTCAGAGAGTACCCCTGCATTCCAATCTATAATTCATAACACACATTTCGGCCACCTAACCTGGACCAAAACACTAAAGGTGGAGGCGTGTCCATATTCATTAAGGATATCCACACCTCCAGGCTAGTTGCTCAGCATAATGCATCCGAGATTATCCAAGTGCAACTAACTCTGGGCAAGACCGCAATCCAAATTGTAGCTTGCTACAGATCCCCCACCATGCCCCAGGATTCACACTCCTCATTTCTTGATATACTGAAAATATTAGGGTACAACCTAACACCCTAATAATAGGTGATTTCAACTACCCCACCATAAATTGGGAAAACTACTCATGTACCAACTCTTGTGCTCAATGTTTTCTGGAATTCATAAATTCCAATGCCTTGGATCAACTTATCCACACCCCCACCAGGGGCAGCAGTATCCTTGACCTGGTTATTACGAACATGGGATACCGGTGCTCCACACCAGAGGTCAGTTCCTCATTGGTCAGATCTGACTACAAGCTAATCACCCTAGACATCCACATCCCCTACCCCAACCCCCATTAGGGAAACCACCGTAAAAAATTTCTCCAAAGCCAACTTCACGCTTCTTAAGACAGAAGTGGCAAACTTCACGACACCCATGCTGATGGACAATAGAGGCATGATTGCTGAATCCTACACAAATGCACTTTATAAGCACTTACACGAGTAGGCGGTAGTCTACTTAACACTGAAAGTGTGATAAGAGACCTTGGGACACAGGTGGTGTAGTCTCTCCTTTGATAATCACATCGCCACAGTAGTCAAGAAATCCTTCTACATGGCACACCTCATAACAAAAGGTTTCTCATCCAGGAAAAAAGAGGTCATTGTTCCCATCTGCTCATCATTCATTAGACCCATTATAGAGTACAACGCCCCTTTTGGTATATACCTCACAAGACATTTACAACAACTGGAAAGGCTGCAGAAATACCTCACAAAGAGGATTACTGGCCTCAAACAGATGCCCTACGCAGACTGTCTCAAAAAACTGCAGCTTTACTCCATCACATTTCGCCTACTCAGAGGCCATTGACCTCATTGGTCAGGTCAGACCATAAGCAAATCACCCTTGACATCCACATCCCACCCCCACCCCCCAGTAAGGAAACCTCCGTAAAAAAACTTCTCCAAAGCCAACTTCATGCTACTCAAGTCAGAAGTGACAAACTTCATGATACCCATGCAGACGGGATCTGAAAGTTCAACTGCTGAATCCTACACTAAGGCACTGTATGAGCACATCCACTCGTGCATGAATTGTGCCATCCCAAATAGAACCAAGACGCTCTCCTCCAAAAAAAAGGAAGCCAATCTGGTGGTCCCCTGCCATAAACAAACTATACAACAGAAGGAAGAAACTGTTGCAGAAAGAGAAAATCCCAGGATGCAAAAAACTCCCATACCAGCCTCAGTAAGAAGCTGACATCCCTCATAAAATCCTCCAAAGCTAGTTACGAAAATAAAATTGTCAAAAATTCCAAAGACAACCACAAGGCATTCTATAATTATGTCAAGAATCTAAATGGCAGTGCTCAGATCTGCTCTAGGCTACAACAAAATGGCATTAAATATACTGATCCCAAGGATATTGCCAATATCCTGGCAGATCAATTTAGTGCCAACTTCACCCCCCTCTCACCCGCTAAAGGGCCTGTCTCAATGCCAAAAGATTGCCAAATTCCAGTAATCACAGCCACACAGGTAAAAAACGCACTCTCCAAAGCTAAGAATACAGCATCCATGGGACCAAATGACATCCCAGGCTGTGTACTACATGAACTACAAAATGAACTGGCACCTTACCTAAGTGTCATGTTTAATCATAGCCTCACCTCAGGCTTCATGCCCACTGAGTGGCCCACAGCTACAGTTATCCCACTCCACAAGGGAGGATCCACCTTGGATCCCGGGAACTACCGTCTCATAAGTCTGACGAGCCTGATCTGCAAGGATGTGGAATGCATTATCATGGAACTTATAAACAAAGACATTGGCAACCTTCAAACACTGGAACCCACTCAGTTTGGGTTCGTGAAGGGTCGATCTTGTCCTCTGAACCTGACTGACTTCTTTGAATCAGTCTCCAGAGCTGTGGACGAGAGTAAGGCGGTCCACACAGCCTATATGGACCTTGCCAAGGCCTTCGACACCATCCCCCACTCTGGAATCATAGATAAACTTACTAAGCTGGGCAGAAATCCCTACGTCACTCGATGGGTTGCCAACTGGCTTACTGACAGAACCCAGACTATAAAAGTAGCCCACTCCAATCCAGCTCCAGACAAGTGACAAGTGGATTACCTCAGGGTTCAGTCCTGGGACCACTCTTGTTTGGCATCTACTTCCCTGAAATACAGGCTAACACTAAGGGAGTCTGGCTAACAAAGTTTGCAGATGACTGCAAACTGGGAGCCATTATTGAATCCCCAAATGATGTGGATATTCTACAAAAGGGCCTTACAGAAACAGATGCCTGGTGCCAGAGCCATGGGCTCAAGCTTAATGCCAAGAAATGTATAGTTATCCCCTTTGGAAAAAAACATGTACCCATGAGTTACCACATAGGTGGCAGTACACTAAACATCGAAAGTGTGATGATAGACTTAGGGACACAGGTGGACAGTGGTCTCACTTTCGATAACCACATCACCACAACAGTCAGGAAATCCATCTATGTGCCACACCTCATCACTAAGGGTTTTTCATCCAGAAAAAAGAAGGTCATTGTCCCACTGTACTCATCCCTCATTAGACCCATTATAGATTATAATGCCCCGTTTGGTATGTACCTCACAAGACATCTGCAACAGCTGGAAATGCCACAGAAATACCTCAGTAAAAGAATCACAGGCCTAAAGCAGATGCCATATGCTGACCATCTAAAAAAACTCCAGCTATACTCTGTGGCATATCGTCTACTCAGAGGCGATCTCTGCTCAACATACAAGGCCATGTCATACCCTGAGCTATTAGACATGCTCCACTTAAAGAAATCCCAATCCCTCAGAGCCACACACTCCAGGGATCTAAACCTTGTCATCACAATGAACAAAACATGCTGGAGTGATAGGTTCCTGACCCAGAGACTCCCCATACTCTGGAATAGACTGCCCATACATATCAAGAAGAGCGCCTCCTTGGCCCTCTTCAAAAGGAGCCTTGATAATTGGATGGGAGATAGGAAATTCACCCCGGGATCATGTCAGTCTCCCTGCTAGACAGGGGTCCAGAGAAGTAAATATTGTGGGAAGAAATATCCAGGGAATTGTTATGGCTAGGCTTGTATAGGCCCCTAGGGCCGATAGCCTAGTACCAACCTATGAACCTATGAGATACTCTGTCTGTGGGATTTATGCTTAATTAGAGACACAGTGAGGCAATAAGTGGCCAGGGACAGTCATTACTGCAATGCATTGCTGGCATAAGTATCTTCCATACACACAGCAATATGCCTGGTGAGGATCAGCAAGAGAAAGCACTGTCATCAATGAAAAAAAAACAGAGAAAGCAAGTTTTTAAATGCCAAAAATGAGGTGTTATTACAGACCCCCCTGTCTTCCTAGCCAACATCTCTTTAGGCAGGATGCTTCCAACCAGGCATATAGACACCATGCATGTTAGGATCCTATGGTGGACAACAATACTGTCAAATGTTAATGTCACATATATGAGCAGGTCTGCCATAGGGCCATATACATTACCTGTGTGGCTGAGAAAAGAACTGTTCACCTTGCCCAGGAAGGTTGGTTGACAGGAGGTAGGCTGATGGTCAAGTAACCTCTTACAGAGATAGAAGAATCTGTCCGAGGCAGTGCACCATCTGGGCAGTCCCACAGTACAGTTCTGTACCTCTGAGGAGAGCTACAACATGCTCCTTGAATATCATTAAGAGATGCCCCAGGTTTGTACTGTGATATCTGTATTAACATAAAAAGTATTCCATTTGCCAAGCACCCAGTGGTCATCTTACAAATGATTTGAGAGCTTTAGGTACCATAACAACATCAGGGATAGTGCCCTTAAGGGCACCTACATGAGTTCAGGTATTTAACTGCACTGTTGGGAAACACTTTAGAATTACATCTGCATTAGGAATATGTTCAAGGTGAGGAGTAGATTAAAACTGGGATTTGGGATTTTTTTGTGCTCACAGGTGAGGCACTATCCAGCAGCACCACTCTAGAACTGCCACCTCCTGATGTTGGAGGATCATCTACATTTAATAATGATGGTGGTGGTGATGACCTGGCATAGCCAGGGAATAAAGTATGTGTTTTACACATAGGGAATATGACCACTGGATTCCCTAAGCAGACCATGTAGACAACCTCTCTGCCCATGGCAACTCAAGAATCACAGCCCACACAAGCACAAGTTACTGGGGACACTTAAGGCTATGGTAATATGAATCCACTACAGAGCAGTCACCAATACAAGCCTTAAAGAGTGATGGCATGCACACAGGGAGGTGAGTATTTTTAACACCTTTATTGTATTATTACTTAAAAAATAGGCAAACATATATTTATACAAAAGAAATCAAACCACATTAACATAGTCCCAGTTACGAACATTGCACATCGCATATGTTCTTTTGCATATTTATCATCAATTTAACATTAACAATTCCTGCCCTCCTTTACCTTAAACATCACTCCTCCAAAACATTATTTCCATTTTTTTTCAATGTAATTTGCTCCTACCTTTTTCTAAAGACCCCTCTTCCAGTTTTTTTTTTATCTCTGTTACAATATTTAATACTTCAGATAGAGTTGGTTTAGACTTTAATTTCCATTTTCTAGTAATTGCTTTTCTGGCAGCCACCAGAATTAAACTTAACAAAGCCTTACTTTTGTCAAGGCAATTCAGATCCTATATCCCAGCCCAAAAAATGATTTCCTTGCTTATACCCATTCGCTCGCCTACTATTTCTGACAGAGTACTCTGTAAGGAATGTTATTGCATATTTGGAAACCAAGCATATGTGCCTCCAGTTTTTTTTTTTTTTTTTTTTTTTTTGTGAATTACTTATCCAATCTCTCTTCCCAATCTTTTCTAACCTCTTCTGATTGATTCCTATAGTTATCGTGCAATATTTTATATGATCTCCTAATTATCCGGTTTTTTAAAAGCAACTTCTCTGCTAGATTCAACTAAAAATTCTACCAGAGTTCATCTTTCACTTAGGATTTCCCTATCCATTTCTCTTTCCGTATACTCAGATATCAATCCCTGATAGGGAAGGTAATCTTTGGCCTTCCATTCAAATGTATTTCCATATTGTCTCCCAGTACCTTGGTTCCTTTGCCATTTTTTCCCAGTAAATTCCAACCACTTTTCACCTATTACCTGTACCACTAATTGGAGTTATTCCTATTGGCAAAATCTTTGTTCTCCATTCCTGTGTTGGCTTAATTGCTACTTTGTGAATATAATATTGTGTGTGGCTGTTGTTATTCTCCTGGAATACCTCCTCCACTGTCTCCTTACTTCTTCAGTTTCTCCCCTGCTTCATCATCATGCATTTCCACTCTGAATTATAGTTTTCTGCTTGTGTTATGTATATCAGCTTTAACTGTGTAGCTCTAAAATATCCCTTCAAATTAAGTAATCCTAATCCGTCTTGTTCTATTGGAAGGATCATCTTATCCTACTTTACCCTTCCATTTTACACTCACAGATAAAATCCTTTAACTCTTTATTAATCACTGTCCACAACTTCTCCTCTGGGTGATAAAAATATGCCTGACCTGTATATAAAACTAAAGGGACTAAAAACATTTTCACTGCTTGTTTCTTGCTATCCATAGCCATAAACAAGAGCTTCCAGTTTCTCAGTTTTTTGTGTTATCTTTTGTTTTGTCTCTTCCCACATATCTTTAGTTGCCACAAAAGAATCATTTTTAATCCATACTCCTGAATATTTCATTTTATTGTATCCCCATAAGTATTGGTATGGCTGGACCAGTTCATCAGGGAGGTGAGTATTAGTTCTTATTGGGGACAGAGGTACAACTTTACCCCTGAAGTAGCTGTGTCAGTGGTTGCAACCAAATATATGTACAGGGATATCATGGAGGCACAGGCTAGTACCATCACAACAATTTCTGAGCTAGTCAGCTAATGCAGGATGTGTGAGATGGCATCTGGGAGTGCATGCTCTGTGTATGACAGTTTCAATATGCTGAATCATATTCCAGCACATGCCACATCCTATCATGCATGCATGCTGTGCATCCAATGCCATCCATGAAGCTCTATACTGCTACCTCTACAAATAATGTTGATCACGGCCTTGGATGGCTTAGGTCATAGTCATACTACTCCAGAACTTTTACATCTACATTTGTTATGGAGGTGACTATGGCCATGAGGGCATCCCCCAGGGGCATGGCAGTCATAGTAGTGGCATGCCTCATAATGGACATAATACAGTCATGTAGCATGCCACTATCTAGCCAGGTTTGTGATGCATCGAATACAACTCCTGGTGGGGGTGGCCAACATGGATGTGCTTTCTTGGAATGTCCATCCCTCTACCATGCATGTTCTAGACCTGACCAGTAGGTCAGACTGTAGTGCTGCAACTTCTGATGAGTCTTGGCAGACATAAAGACAGACAGACAGTCAAACACACACACATGCCACCACAGCCCCCACTACTTCACATACTCAGACATTCAGTGACACTCTCTTCACAAAGCATTCTACATAATCAAACGCCCTCAAACCAACCCATATACACAGTACATTGTGAATTTTCATTGTCGCTTTTTTCTTCTCACCTGTGCAAATGATGACAGCTTTGCCCTGCCCTTTGTACATTGTTACTAGGGTTGCCTATGTCTGATGCACAGTGCAACCAGCATATGCATGTGTAAGCACAGTGTGGTGTTGGAGTTGTGTGCTTCAGTTTTGCTGTTGTGAGTATGCTGTGCTATGGGCCAAAGTGGTGTAGCAACTATTGCCTCTTTATCCTGTGACATGTCATTGTGCCCCTGCCTTATCTAGCTTATTTATTCCCTTCTGCTGGATGCTTCACTCACTCCTCATCTGGTTCAACCACCACTGCCTGGTGTGTTGGGGCTGGTCCTCATGCAATTGCCCCCTCTCCTTAATGTAACCACCTCCTAAGTATGATATTGTGTAACACTGTACACACTGAAAACATTTTAGCACATATAGAAGGGTCATACTCCAGGGCAGCACCTGCTACATCCCGGTAGCAAAAACATGCCTTTAGTAGCCTGAACACATAGTCCACAATGACCCTGATTTGATAGGTCACAGTGCATGCCTGATCTGTCTCATTCTGTGGATTTCTGATAGTGTCATTAACCAGAGTTCCAGAGCATATGCAGCATAGCCAGTAAGATGCCCTGGGGAAAGCCCCCCCCATGAACTCTTGGTAAAGTTCACTTGTTTGCCATATGTATGACTTGTGATAATTGCCTGGGTTGTTGTGCATGCATTGTAGGCAATCCTCTATGTATTACAGTCCACCTGGTAGTCAGTGGAGTGATACCTTTACTGTTCACATAGTTCCTTCCCATATCACCAGGAGAGACATCTGTTTCAATTTAGGTGCAGTGTGTTCCCCCTACACCTCAGAGAAATGGTCTACATAATAGACGTTCCACATGGTGATTACACTTTCCTTTGTGGTACATGGAGACCATAACATTTCCCCCTACATGTTGGAGCATGGCATCGAGAAACTGATGGAGTATTCTTGAAGCAGATGCCTGAGATACATCTACTGTGTCCCCTGCTGGTTGTTGGAAGGTTCCTGTACCTTATATACATAATGCCTCACATACCTTAACATTTACTGGGGTAGGTAATCCATGACTCCCATGGCCTTGCAGATGAGGCCAACATACGTCTCCCAGGTCCTGCATGATGTCCCTATCCACACAGAGCTGGCCCACATTGTTGGTGTTGTGGAGTCCATGAAATGTTAAGCATGGTCTGATGACATTGCACCTTCAAGGGTGATGACACACATCACGGTGGCTCATAGCAACAATAACAGCTGCTTGCATATACACATTAACTAATGCCTTGGGAACCCCTCACATGTTTCCATGGTTCTGTAGCATGAACACAAGGATTTAGCTGTGTTCATAAGCAATAATTTTAGTGCGCCATGATGAGCTCTTTAAGCATTTCTGGATTGCTTGGCCATCTTGGTTTACCTAATGTTTACATATTGCACCCCTTATTGTTATGTTTCTCATTATCATTTGCTTCAACAACCATTAGCATATCCTAAGGCTAATTCTGCCGGTCAGCATTTCCTGCTTGCCCTTTGTGTGCCTCTGAACTGCATGCACCCTACACATGGCCAGTTGCACAACACAATGCAGCTACAATGTCTGATTTCCGGGAATTGTCCTATATTGGTAGGTATTACTGGTTGTCCTGCACAGTTTTAGTCTGCCCTATTTCTTGCTATTCATATTTCTTGCTATTCATTACATGGCAATTGTTATGACTGACAGTCTGAATACCAAAGTCATTTTCTTAGTCTGTGTTATGAAATCAGAATTAAACGTAGTACTCATTTCTAAGAAAAGGAGTATTTTCTTATATTCCATTATTACAACAAAAACATAGTTTTTCCAAGTGTAGATTGACTATTTCACATTTGAGATGCTGTTGTTGCTTTGATATCAGTACTTTAACTTGTGTGGTGTTTTGTGTAAGACCGAGTATCTAGGCATCTTGTCCTGAAAATGTCATGAGTAAATCTTAAAGTAGTGTAAAAGGTAATGACATTTGTAGGAGGGATTAAATTAAGATCAATACAAGCATTAGAAATTAGAAACCGGCAACCCCACCAAAGTTGAAAAATAAACATTTTAAAGTAGAAGTGTATGTATACATTTTCTTCAGAATAACACACACAAAACTATTAAAACATAAATATATAGTGCTGTTGGTACTTCATTTCTAAAAATACTATATATTCCTGTGTACATTCAAAATTTTCATTTTTTTAAACATGGCATAATAGTGACAGTTTTATAAGCAATTAAGAAAATGCATGTGCTGCTGTAGCTCTGAAGCCAGAGGAACAGCATAATAATATGTTTATGTAATTATCCGAGGAAAATTCTTGGGAAATTTTATGAGAATGTATTAAACCATTTTAGGCATATAGTCCTTAAAATGCTAAATAAAAATCAACCAATGGAAATCAGGTCACAGCCCTATTGAAAAATTTTAAGTATTGAAGGAGTTTAGAAATTAAAGTAATAAGTCAGGTCACTGAATCTAGCTACATGTTCAGTAAAGCTTCTTAGATGTGTGCATAGATTGTAACCTGTCTTTGGATGTGTTTGCTATTAATCAGCGATGACCATCTTCATACTTGAAATCAAATGTATGCCTTAGAGTTAGAGGTCTGGATCTGAACAAGAGCACAAAGATGCTCTTACAGCCTAGAAGTAAAAATTAACATGTTCAGGAGGTGGTCATTACCAAAATTATAAGAATATCGCAAAAGATGGAGTGATAAGCTTGCCACAGACATTCCAAACAGTAAGAAATCAGAGTACTCAAATTACCACAGCATACAGTATTTCCCTATAAACTTACATTATGAAGGAAAAAATGTGAATGCAAATTACATATTGGCATAGCAGGCATGAACAGGGTATTTTAGGGTGTAATGGGTCAGAATATAATTGTAATCATTGATGCAGTAAAAAAGTACTGTAGAAAAGATAAAAAAAAGCAGAAAAGATTAGGTTGATATGGAAACCAGATATTTTTCATTTTTGGAGTGCAGCTGTCTCATAAGGGGTGGGAGTTAGGCATAATGTTTAAAGTGTTTACCTTACAGACACAAGGTGCAGGGTTTGATTCTCACATGAAGTAATTGGCTAGGCTTAAAATGGCCCACATAAGCAGTTATCCTAGTATGAACTTATATGTACTTTTCAGATCAAATTCAATATTTTTTCAGTTTGATAATATATTTAGTACAACATTTTTTATACTACCAATACACTTTTAAATGAAAAGAGTATGTCTGTCATTATAGGAGATTTAATACTGGGGTTTCATTAACTATTCTCTTCCCATGTTTGGCAAGATGGAGAAAGGGGAAACTACTAAGCACACAGCCTTTCATTTATGACTAGATGTAGTTAGAGAAGCACCATATCAGATAGGATGCTTGTATGTACAACTAAGATTTTGCTCTAACTTGCACAATTTTCCCAGAGACATGTGCAGAAGCATTTGTGAGAGCCTTGTGTATCAGCTGAAAATTGGATGTTTGGACTTTTTCCAGGCATAGTGGCACAGCATCCTGAATCATCTGCTAAATGTCACTGGGAACTTGAGACTAGTTGTTGGAGGAAGCTGCTCACCATCTCCTGCAGAACCACTATTGTATGCAAGGTTGGAGCATCTGGAAGAAACAGTCTTGACTTAGTCCTCTCTACAAGGGCAGCCTTATACACAGACCACCTAGACGTCCCTTTCTACTTTGAATTGTAGATTTCTGCTTGTCTTATGTATGAGCCTTAACTATGTATGCAGCTTTACAATATCTCTTCTAATCAGATGATTGTAAATCACTTTGTTCCATTGGAATAATCAGCTATCCCACTTGACTCTTGCCCCCTTCCCCTCCCAGATAACATCCTTCAACTCTTTATTAATTACTATCCAAAACTTCTCCTGTGGTTCATAAAAGATATGCCTGACCTATGTATTAAACTAAAGGGACTAAAAACACTTTTACTGCTTTTGGCTTGCTATCCATTTTTAGGAAGACCTTCCAGTTTCTCAGTTTTTGTATTATCTTTTGTTTAGTCTCTTTCCATATACCCTTAGATGCCATAACGGAATCCTTTTTAACCCATATTCGTAAATACTTAATTTTATCATGTCCCCGCAAATATGGGTATTGCTGAACCAGTTCATGTGGGAGTACAAATTTTATTGCAATATTATTATTTATTATCATGGTTTAAAATTGAAATGGGTCTATGTGAAGCTGGATCTGATGATGTTTTACTGTCCTTAGGTATTACAGCCATCGCAGCTTTTTTCCAGGGTGTTGGTACTTCCCTTCCTTTTGAAATACTGTTGTAACTTTCCAGATCTTTATCGTTTTTACCCCTTCTAGCTTCTAAACTCATACATATTATCCAGGTGCTGTCCTTGAAGTGGTGTGCTTTGTAATTTATTTGTTAAAGCAATAAAATACTACATGAACAAAACACTGTTGCTGAACAAGTGCTCCATGGCGAGGTGATACAAACAATGTTATGTTAGACTTGAGTGTTGTGAGGCCATAGAGCAGAGACCTCATAATGTTCATATGGTAGGTGTAAAACTGCAGCACTCACAGGACTGAGCATTTGCAACAATGTAATGCATGTTTTTTTAATAAGAATTATACATTTGTAATGTTTGGCTTTATGTATTGAGATTGTCCTGTCTCATGGGAGACAGGACATTCTGCAGAATTTGGACAGTTCAGTTGAGAGCAATGGTATGTGTGATATAGATGCAGCAGTGAGGCAAGTGTTTTTTTGGTTGTTATTTTCTGCAATATTTATGTATTTGTGATTTGTGTGGAGCAACTTGGAGTACATCAATGTATGGCAACTTGTCTAGATCTCATTGCTGTAATTGCTGGGTGGGGGTTGGGCATACCTCTCCACTATTCCTGATTTTGGCTCAAAAATGGTAATTTTGGAAGAAAAGGGTAGTGGATTGCACCTTGTAAATAATGACAATGATTAGAGCTATAGACTTATTTTGTTTCAGAAAATGTATGTTATTTCATATGCTCTTATTCTGTCAACTCAGCATGTTAACAGTACTAATATTTTAAAAACTCTCACTGGTTATTTTTGGATTTGTCCTCAGTTCTTTCTGGAGGTAAGAGGTTGAAAGTTATGGGGATGAGGTTGGCACTGGCTGGTTGAAAGTAACTCAAGTTTTGTGGTTTGCTCAGTTTTACTATCTGGCTTTACAGGAATAGTGCACATTTGTGAAAAGTAAGATGGACTAATTAACTTTACACCTGATATGCACATATGAAGTAGGTATAATGGAAGGGCTGTCTGTGGAGAAAAAATGACTAATTGCCTGCTGTTGTTTGATTATTATTCTTGCTTTGCAGGATTAGTGTGATTTGTGTGAAGCAACTTGGAATATTTTAATGTGTGGCAACTATTTGGAACAACAGTGAAATCCATTACATGGCCATCCTATTATCACAAACTGACATCTGAATTGTATACAGACTTTGCTATAACCGCTTGGTGGGGGTTGTATGGATGAAAGCAACTGACCCTCTTGTCACATGCTCAGTTTACAGTCATTTCTCAAAAGAAAAAAAGGATAAATACATCATGGAATACCCAGAACTTCAGATCTTCTGTGGGGCTGATGGCTCCCACATACCAAGGCTGTACAAATAGATGTTTACCTGGGCTTAGGAATGGCCTTTGCCCTGAAGCCCACCTAGCCTAAAACCAGCTCTGCTCAGAGATCTACACAGATGGTGCTGTAGCTTCTGTGGGAAGATGGAGTTGATATCACAGTTTCTTTAATTTTCTTCACAAACCTCAAATGTAACTGTCTTGTGTTGTGCTGAGAAACATTATGGTCTTTTCTCTTTAGCTTTCCTCACAAACTTCAGAGAAGTGCACAGAGGGCCAATACGTTTGTACAGGAGCAGTGTAGTGTTTAAAAGTAAGTTGGAAACATTACTGTAATTATGTTTTTTAATGTTCCCCACAATCAAAGATCAGATGCATATACAGGTGGTTATCTTTGTTTTTTTTTTTTTTTTTTTTTTGGGGTGGGGGTAAAGAAGTTTTATACATGTCTGACTCCAGATGATGTTCTATTTGTTTTTTCAGTTTTGTTCAGGTAATCATTGAAATAAAAGGTTGGAAAAAAAACTTTAAAATGTGCCAGAGTGCATCTATGACTTCTGACATCTTGCAACCCCTAGACCTCCATCTTAATTTAGTTATTAACAAGATAGTCTTGTTCAGTTATGATGTGTTTGAAAGGATTCAGAGAAAAACAAAGTTGAAAAGCAAGACTGAATTTCTTCCATTATTTTTTTCTTGTTAAACAAACACCTTTATTGAATTATCACTTGTAACATAAGCAAATGTACATTTATATAAAAGTAAACAAACCATATTAACATGTTCACATTTACAAGCATTGCACATCACATATATTCTTTTATAAAATATAATCAATCCAACATTGTATAAATTGATCAGTTTCTGCCTTTTCTTAAACCTCATTCCTTCCCCAAATATTTCTCTGCTTGGATTGTTCCCTCAATTTCCATTTTTTAGGCAATTTGTTTCTACCCTTTTCTAAAGGTTCCAGTTTCTTTTATGTCTGTTACAATATTCGCTATTTCAAGTATGGTTGGTTTAAACTTTGATTTCCATTTTCTAGTAATTGATTTTTTGGCAGCAACCAAAACTAAACTTAGCAAAGCCTTACCATGTCAAGATAATTCAGATCTTGTATCCCAGCTCAAAAAATATTTTCCTTTGCCACACTCATTTGCTCACTCATTATTCTTCACAGAGTACTCTGTAGAGGATTTTTAAAGTCTGCCAACTCATTACACTCAACATATGCTCCCAGCTACCTGTTTCTTCCCTGTCATACCTCCAACATTTCATAGGTTCATAGGTGTGTACTAGACTAATGGCCCTGGAGCCTTTACATGCCTAGCCCATAGAAGTACCCTGGCATCATGCCGCCCAACGTTAGTTCCCAGTGCCTCTATCAAGTAGAGGCACTGGAGTGATCCCTGGGGTGAGTATTCTATTTCCCATCCACTCATCAAGATTTCTCTTGAAGAGGGCCAGTGAAGTGCTCTGCTTGACATGTATTTGAAGTCTGTTCCAGAGCATGCGCAGTCTCTGGGTTATGAACCTGTCCCTCTAGCATCTTCTGTTGATTGTGGTAATGAGGTTGAGGTCTCCGGAGTGCGTGGTGTGGAGGGATTGGGATTTCTTTAGATGTAGCATTTCTAACAGAGCTGGGTCAGACATGGCTTTGTAAGTCAAACAGAAATTGCCTCTTAGTAGACGATATGAGACAGAGAATAGCTGGATTTTTTTGAGTCTGTCCATGTAGGACATGTGTTTAAGGCTTAGGATCCTCTTCATGAGGTACTTTTGTGGCCTTTCCAGCTGTTGCATGTGTCTAGTGAGGTCCATGCCAAATGGGGCATTATACTCGATGACAGGCCTAATAAGGGAAGAGTAAAGAAAGATTTGCCCTCTACTTGTGGAAAAATTCTTTGGAGTCTGCTTTGGGTATAAAAGTTCCTATGCAAACACTTCCAAACAAAAATCCTAAATTTTTCTACACGTTTTTATAATTAGGGAGCTATATATATATATATATATATATATATATATATATATATATATATATATATATATATATATCCTCCCATTGTTTCATTGTGAATTGCTTATCTAATCACACTTCTCAATCTGTGATTGATTCCTATAGTTATTGTGCAATATTTTATATACCCTACTAATAATCTCTTTTTTAAGAGCAGCTTTTTTTCTAGATTCAACTAAAACCTCAATCTGTGCAGGTCTTTCACTTTAGGATTCCCACATCCCTTTCTCTTTGCCTATACTCACATACCAATCCCTGATAGACAAGGCAATCTCTAGCCTACAGCTTGATACAATTAAAAAAACTTAAAGCTGGATCTAGTGATATACTCAGGTCCTTAAATGAATCTACAGTTTCAATCACTGTGTACTGTATTAAATATTGACCTTTCAATTTATGTCTTCCAAATCTCATATGCTTATTTTTGATGTATTTATCAGCATATTATTCTCCTGTGCCCAAATGGTCAATTTAGTCAAGGTCTTTTACACACATGCCCTACCTTTAACACATATCTGCATAAAGACTAAACAACTCAGATGCAAATGATAGATCTGAAAGATACAATCTAAACAAGTACGAGCCTAGGATACACCCCTTTTGGACACCCTAAAGTAACCTTGAAGTCCACCTGTCCATTTGCTGTATGATGCTTGGCATGTCCTGTTTGTAAGCCATTCAGCTATCTATCTTATCAAGAGTACATTAATACCTAGTTGTTCTAATTTACTGATCAGTGTTTTGTGTATGATTCTATCAAATACTGAAGTCAGATCTATATAAGTTATATTACAGCATAGTTTGTCATTCATAGCTGTTATTATATTGTTGTAGAACATCATAGTACAGGCGGTAATAGATCTGTTTTCAACATATGCATGCTGATATATGCTTTCAAGTCACAACCTTTCCAGACTGACAATAATTCATCCAATATAACCTTCTCCATTATTTTCCACAATGTGAAAGTAAACTTATGGGTTTGTATGACTCTTGGTTGGTTCTATACCCCTTTTCCTTAAAAACAGGTTTAACAAGTGCAATCACCATTACTGAGGAATTTCTCCATATTTATACAACCTAGTAAACAACAGATATAATGGTACTGTAAGTTCACACTGAAGTGTTCTCAAATCATTATTAATAACTCTGTCTCCTCTCTGTGCTTTGTTTGGATCCAGCTTGCAGAGTTCTTTTTCAATATAATCTAATTTGATTTCAGTAAGTTACCTGTATGTTACTGGGATGCTGTGGTGGTGGTGCTGCGGCAGCGTTGTCGCCTCACAGTAAGACGTTGTCCTGTTCGATTCTCAGCTAAAGTGTCTTAGTGGACCGGAGTTCTGCTGTGGTGACCCCTAACCGGGAAAAGCCGAAAGATACAACAACAACAACCTGTATGTTACTGGGGCAATTTATCACCCCCTTTGTAGAGCCATACTGGTTTCCATAAGATTTTCTAAATATATCTATAATCTCTTGTGTCTGTGAATAAATTTTAGAATCTGCACACATTTTATCAATTTGTATGCCTTTACTCCTACCACATTGTATGCATCTATAAAATGGTTTCCTATTTTGCTCAGTAACTTTATATAAATTTTCTTCAAAATTTTCTTGATTTTGTCTCATACTATATTTAATTTGTCTGTCCAGCTTATTTCATTTTTCAAAGTTGCAATTCAAACTGTTTTCCATTTATTATAGCTTGTGTCTCTCATCTTAATCATCTGTCTTTTTCTTATGGAAATATATCCTCCTGAAGTCGTAGCCTAGATTCTGAGGTTAAACATTTTTTTTGCATTCAAACAATATCTTTTTTCACATTCCTTCTGCAGTTTTTTTGACTGAACTCATCATTTCAATTAGTTTTACTTAGTGTCTGTTTTGCTTCCATATAATTTGTTATTAATCTTTTATACATTGGTTTAGATTTCAGTTTGGAAGAATTATCTAGCAACAAATTAATCTGTATAACCCCATCATCACTGCACATCAATGGTGGTAAAACATAACATGAAGTAACAGTAATTTCTTTATGAACAAAATGTCTTTCATGTTACATTCCCTGGTAGGCTTTTTTACAGTTTGAAGCAATTGTTGTTCCTGAACATACGTTGTAAATAATTTCCTTACTAATGTTGAATGTAGGGTTGCCACCTTTCCAAATGCCCAAAGTGGGACATTTGTGCTACAAACATCAGATTTTGCAGGGCAAAACATACCCACGGCCAGTACAAAGGACAGAAATTCAGTTTTTTGCCTGAATAAAAGTTTATTCTTGTAGCATTTTAGTTCCTTATTCTGTTTCTTGTAACATTTAGGTGTGTCAGATACAGAATAACTGTTTTATGCAACTATTACATAAAATATAGAAAATAATTTTGTCCTAAAATCTCAGGACATTTGCCATTTTTTCACATTTTTTTGCAGGACACAACTGCCCAAAGAGGGACTGTCCCTCGCAAAGTGGGACAGGTGGTAACCCTAGTTGAATGAATATTATTCCAGTCTGTTTCTGGTAAATGTAAGTTTACAGCCACTATTATTCTTCCCACATATGGTTCATGCAAGAAATGTATGAATTCCTCTCAGTCATTTGCACTTGAGTTTGGTGGTCTATACACTCCAACAATTGTTATATATTCTTGGGCTGTCTTTATTGTTACAGTTACACAATATACAGTATTGGTGTTATCACTGAACTTGTAATAATCACATGGACAAAATTGTCACCAACACCCCTAAGTTTCCAAGTCCAAAAAGAAGGCAAAATCCAATAATCCACAAGAAACAGCAGGACTCAGAAGGGGCTTCAGGTTCCAGTATAAAAAGTTGTTTAGTAAAACACAAGTGCTTTTGTAGGTCTATCCCACTATGGGATAGACCTACGAAAGCGCTTGTGCTTTATTGTGTTTTATTAAACAACTTTTTATACTGGAACCTGAATCCTCTTCCGAGTCCTGCTGTTTCTTGTGGATTTATGTAATAATCACATGTCTTATAACAGTCTTTAATCCTTGTCACAACATCCCACCTGTTTCCAGTCATTGTTCTTTAACCATGTTTTCACAAACAATAACAGCATCAATCTTGTGAGGATATTACATGGCAAATTTTCCATTAAAAACTTATTATTACTGCTCCTAGCATTAACAACCACCAGAGATGTATCAAATGTTTCTGTCTTTGAACTGTTACATTTTTTTACCTGGCAAAAATTCTGCCTTGTCTTTGTCAAATATTGCAAAATATCTACTGCAAAAATTCTCCTGCCTGATCTTGACAAGCATAAGTCATTCTGTCTAAACACTTGTGCCAAAAATTTGGCTCAGATGCTGTACACATTTCTTATTTTTTTTAAAAAGGGACATTTGTTTCTTTTAAGTATTTACCCCCAAATGTTTTCATTCACAGTGATCTGACCCTACTTTCTATATGTGATTTGTGAAAATATGTTCTAACACCTGTACAAGCTGTGCTAGCCTAGAGGGCTGTAAGTTCCCCTACTAACAGTTAGAGAGTCCTTCTGGATGAGATCATTTGTACCAACATGAATAAAAACAGAGCCATACTTCTTAACATTAAAGCATTATAAGGACATTCTCACATCCTCTATTTTCACTCCTTGCAAGTATAACAGTATTCAATGTTGATTATCTTCCCTGCAAATGTAAGTATTAATTCTTCTAACTAATTCTCCAATTACAAGAATATTATTTCTGACCAGATCTGAAGAATCTTCACCTTCTAATTCAATATCTGCTCTATCACTTGTTAAAATGAATGATCTTCATCCCAATTAGTCCTATTAATCCCATTGCACATTACATTTACAAGCTTACAATTCTTATCCAGCTGGGTTTATACAGTCACAGTTTGAGCTATGCTGTCAGCTTATGTCTTTCTCCTCTCTCTCTCTTTTTTTTACAGCAATTTCCTTTAGTCCTTCCACATTCAGTTTTGATTTCTTCCTTTTCACCTGCCCCTTGCCTCTTTTTTTCTAATTCTTTTTTTTGGAAAAGGGCTGTCTATTTTGTAGACTAAAGGTTTTCTGGTAGAAAAATGTTATCATTCCTGTAATCTGTATGTAACATAACAAAGCAGTGTCCTTTTTAGTAAGCATTCTATTTACTTATTAGACAATCAGTTTCTTTTTCTTCCTTTTTATTTGTTGTGAACTTCATCCTTTCTTTCTTATTTTATTTTCTTCTATATACTCTAAATCCTCAGATTGCTGAGTATTTGTATCCAGAATTCCAAAGTTGCCAATGGTATTTTCTTGTTCGATAAGGCTTCAGTGAGCTTTACAGACAATAGACACTTTCTTTTCTAAATGTGTTCTATTTGCTCTTTGCCTAACTTTATTTATCTCATAAATCTAATCATTAACATATGTAACAACAGTTCTCCAAGCTGTGCTAATTGCACAAGTGCAACAGTCATCAGAAAGTCTAAATTTACTACTAATAATAGTAAGAAAGTCCTCCATCTTTTACCTGAGGAACATAGATCACCAGTGTTATCAGGTACTACCTTTAAATATGCAGTTAATACTCTGTACAAAATACTTGTGCTTTAGAAAACCATTAATGGCAAATGCAGTTAAGGAATCCATTTTCAGCTGCAAATGAATAAAGGATTCTAAAAGAAAAGAATAATAAAAAATAGTTACCACAGTGTTCAAAGTGATTAAAATAAACTTCTATGAGAAAAATCACACAAACAATACACAACTATATATTAAATTAGGTAGAATAAAGTCATGTTATGAAAGTCACAGAAAAGCTGGAATTCCTTTACATCCTGTACAAATGCATGCAGTAACTTCTCCTCACTGTCTCTCCAAGTCAAGACCCCTTTTTACCAGTAAAGATCAACAAATTACACACCAACAAAGGATTGTTTCAAAAAGCTCTGGATTGTTCTGTCTGTAGTCTGTGTGAATTTATAGCTGACTAGGCCCTTTGAAATTGCTAGAGTTTGTCTGTCTAAAACGTATCCCTTTCTAACAACAAACAGTTAAAACTGTATGCAAAACAACAAAATAAAGTAAATCTTCCTGTCTACTAGCTATCCCTTTCTTCCTACAAACAGTAAAAAACAGTAGTAAAAAATTATACATAAATCAAAATAAATCTTCTCTTACCAGGCAACTGCACAGTTAATCACAAACCAACAACAGATGTTTAGATCAGCTCTCATCCTTTGCCAGTAGCCTCGTACTACCAAAAATCTAACAAATGGCTTTCAGTTCCCCACAGGTTTAACAAAGTCAGCAAAAGTCCATTCTTTCCACTTTTTTTGTACAGCAGTATTTCATTGATTTAATCATTGCTTTGTAATCTCACATTTATTCACTAACTTCTGTGTTGCTGGGCTTCTTCCTGTTTATCTCCATCTCCCAACTTCAGACTCCAGTTCAATTAAATGGTACTCCAGATTCTTTTAGTCAACTCCTGTACTCGTCTCTCTATATCAAGCATTTTCCTTTGGAGCATTAGCAAAGGTTTCACTGCCAAAGTCTCTCCATGTGCATTATTAACAGAAGAATTAGAAGCAGAGTTCCTTCTGCATGATGGCTCACTTGTGTTGGAAAAACTATTGCATTTCCCCTTTAGCCTGTTCTGCATCAAAAAATTACTTTGACCCTCCAGGAAAAATATTCTGAAGACTGCTTGACTCTGATACCTGCCTCTTGACATTTCCTGATTGCTAGAATAAATTTGTTTCTCTTCTGCCCTGTGTAAAGTGAATACTCTTTTTCTACAAACACTCTACTGTCTCTAACTTTTAATACTTTGCCCTTCTGTCACAGTTTTGTCAGGAAGAACTTTTTCTGCTGGTGGGTTTGCTTCTTTAATAATACAGGTCTTGGCTGCTTTCTCATGGCCAGGTTTGGAGCATACACATGATGATGTGCCCATTCAAGTAACAACTCCTGCTTTGAAATACCAGGCAACTTGGCTATTTTTGCTTCTATAAAATTAATACAGTCTTTTCCTTCCAGATTCTCAGATACAGCAGAAAATCTTAGGTTTTCACTACATACTCTGTCTTCAAATTCTGCCATTTTGTGAAACATTTCTTCTTGAGCAGTCTCATACTTTGCAAGCCTTTTTCTTCATTTCAGCATCTAAAAATCAGAACAAATAATTACTGAGGGAAAGGTAATTGAATGGGAAGAGGCGAAGAAGACATTTTGATTGCAGGACAGGGATTGATATTAGAGTATAGACAAAGAGAAAGGGGGAGGGGAATACTAAATGAAAGACCCACACTGGTCGAATTCTTAATTGAATCTAGAACAGAAGCTGCTGTTAAAAAAGTGATAATTGGACATATAAAATATTGCACACTAACAGAAATCAATCAGAGAAGGTCAGAAAAGATTGGAAAGAGAGATTAGATAAGCAATTCACAGAGACATAATGGGAAGACATATGTATGCTTGTACATATTCAAAAAAATCTAGAAGAGGATTTTGCAGGTGTAATGGAGAAGAAAGAGGTGCCTAGAAGCATGCATTCTTGGAGTGCAATTAGTTGTCGGACTTTAAAATTCCCTGCAGAGTACTATGTCAGGAATATAAAAACAATAAATAACTGACCCAAACATCAGTAGAAAACTTTAATAAAACTCTAGCACCTTGGCATACAAACCTTCAAGGAGTAAAGCATCAAAATAATAAAAAGAATATATATACAAGAGACACAGAACATGATCAAGAAAACAATAAATCAATTAGTTAAATCAGGTACTTCTAATTACATTCTGAATTTAAGCCCAAAGGCATTAAAGTGCCATACTTTAAAATATAAACAGATTCCTTGTACAGTAATTTATCTTTAAGTAAAACATTTTCCCCAAATCTAACTACCATCTGCTCAAGAGCAGTACCCTGTAAACCTGAAAAATCACTCTGATAATTGTACTCTGTCAGGAATACTGGGTGAGCAAATGAGTGTAACTAAGGATATAATTTTTTGAGCTGGGATACTGGATCTGAATTACCTAGACATAGTAAAGCTTTGTTTAGTTTAATTCTAGTGGCTGCCCCAAAAAAGTTGTTAGAACATGGAAATCAAAGTTTAAACCAACTATACTTGAAGTAGTGAATATTGTAACAGAGATAAAAAACAGGAAGTGGGATCTTTAGAAAAGGGTAGGAGTAAATTACATATAAAATGGGAATTGTAGGAAAAATACATGCAGAAAAAATGTTTCGGAGGAGGAATGACGTTTTAAGAGAAGGCAGGACCTGAACAATTTTTGTAATATTGCTCTGATTACGTGGTATAGAACAATATAGGTAATGTATAATGTCTGTTAATGTGAACTTAATATTATTTGATTACTTTGCTATAAATGTAAGTTTGCCTATGTTGCAAATGATAATTCAATAAAGATGTTTAAAAAGAGTTAGTTAAATCTGTAGATTGGGCTTTTTCTCAAACAATTTCTAGGAAGGGACATGAATGCATGAATTTAATGTAATTCTCCCAGTGATGAAGAATTAATAATTATCAAATGATGTGGTTGAAGCAGAACCCCTGGCTGAGATTCTGAGAACATACTTTGGTGGGAGATGAGTATGCAAACTGACTTATTTTGGAAGAGACACTGGGTTTATCAGATATGGATAGAAAATGGATAAATATATTAAAACAGAGAACTAGGAACATCAGGGTAGTTACTCATGTTAGGGTTAATTTCCACAAAGAGGTGTGATTTTTAGGTTGCATCTAATATTACTGGGTACTAAACCCAGCATTCACGGACATAGAGGAAGATGTGTGAGAAAGAGAGAGACAACGATGGATATCCCTGTCAGTATATAGGTGTGGACCTGAATACTTCCAAGATATGCTGCCAGATGTCATTTAATTTTTTTCCCCTCATAGTGCTTTTTAAATATTTCTACTCCATTGTGAAATTGAGTCATTTGTTTTCTGGTAGTCCAATTGGGTGTTGGAACTATGCAGAAGGCCATATTGGCACAATGGCAGACATTTTCTGGGAGCGCCCAGAGCCTTCCCCTTTGAAACAGGTTATAAATTAATTATATGAAAAACGTTGGCCTGCTGTACTGAATCTTGTACCTTCTCTTTTTTCTCATAGGCTATGCACTTTCACTAGGCAGAAATGACTATTTTACAATTAATTATGATAAATGTTAAAAAAATGTTATCACTTCATGATGACACATGAAGGGGCCTCCTGAGATAAAGGATAAAGTTGGAGCAAAATGTTTAATGGAGAATTTAGGGAAGACTTGAAGAAAGTTCAATTTGATTAGAGATTCTTCAATATTTGGAGTCAGTGTATAGCCTCCATTTCCCTTATCTCATTTGGATCTGGAATTATTTATAAAGAAGGGATAGAGCAAAGTTTGGGCCAATAGTTTTAAATCTTGTGCTAAATGTCTGGAGAATATTCTAGATATTCTAGCTCCCATAACTAAGTGTCCAGTGTGTGTGTATATATATATATATATATATATATATATATATATATGCATTTGTCTATATATGTGTATATATGCATATATATATATATATATATATATATATATATATATATATATATATTGTTTTATATTTTTATGTAATTTTTCATATTATTTTAGCTGTTAATGTTTGGGACTGAAGATTATATTTGTTATTTTGGTATTGCATATTTTGGTATTGCGTGATATAAATGACTGTAAATTGAATGTTTAATAAATAAATACAGAATTCATTCCCAAAAAGAGTCTAAAAGAAGATTGTATTAGTACATAAAACATGTGATATAATTACATAGCATTCTGTTCTTGTATCTCTCTCAAGAAAACCTGCCGTGGGATTCAATAAACTCAGTACAGGAATAGTGCTATTCCTGCACGGAGTGAACCGTGTCCATGTCCGTACAGCCCGTGCATATTCATGAAGGCTCACTACTGATAAGGGCTGTACGGACACGAACAGTGAACAAGTGCATGGGGGAGTGTTCCAGCAGTGCACGCACAGTAAACATGACTCCTGCACTCAGAAATTGCCATAAGGCACTTTCTAAAAGTAGTTCGGCATAATATTAGAGATCTTCTCTAATATTATGCCAGTATTTCAGTGTCCACAGACACTGAAAAGAAACAAATGAGTATAAATGTCCATGGACACTGAAATACATAGCGGAGCAAGAAAGCAATGCAGGGGGGGAGTGACAGGTTCTGTCACCCCTCCTGCATTATAAAAGTGCTGTACTGCCATAGCCCCATACCTGACAACCAGTTAAAGCAAGATATCTGGACAAAGGCACAAATAATGGGGGGACAAAGCCCTATAAATAGGGCCACTTTTTAAATATAGCTCTTACAAATGTAGACAGTTGATAGAAAATGGGTTATGCATTAGCATGAATTACCTGAAGGGTAGAAGTCTGAAACTCAAATGTATGCCATTATTCCTGACTGCAGTTCTGAATGACTTTCCAGAAAACCACAATTCTGTCAGAAACAGGCCAAAAATATGAGACAGCAATCTGGACATTCTGTGAAAGTCTGTACAATTGAGAGGTATGCATAGCCCTCAACACTACATGTTTCTGCAGAATGCCCAGATGCCTGCCTCACATACCTCCTAACCTCCTAGAGCAAGAATGCTGTACAAAGCCATAAATAATGGGGGGACAAAGGAAAGTGCACTGACAAACCCAAAAGCTGACAGAATAAAAGGTTTGCAGTAGCACAGACTTCCTTCAGGGTATGAAGACTGAAACACAAATGTCTGCTATGTGAAAGCGCCGTACAGCCATAGCCGTTAACAGTACAGCTGTCTGTAGAATGCCCAGATGCCTTGCCGCATACTTCTCACCCTCCTAGAGTAATAAAGCAGTACAAAGCTATAAATAATTGATGGACAAAGGGACACATTTTAAAAAGTGCACTGACAAACCCAAAAGTTGACAGAATAAATGGTTTGCAGTAGCAAGGACTTCCTGCAGGGTATGAAGACTGAAACAGAAATGTCTGCCATCTGAAAGTGCCATATGGGCTAAGCCCTAAACTGTACAGGTGTCTGCAGAATGCCCAGATGCCTGCCTCACATAACTATCAATCTCCTAGAGTAACAAAGCTGTACAAGGACATAAATAGTTACATTTTTTCCATACTAAGGTATGTTTAAGTGTAACTGAGTGGGTGTGCATGTTATGGCCATCTGCCCAGCATTGCTTAAACACCCCAGAGGAGATAAATAAAACTATACGGCTAAAATTCTAATGTGGGGATTGCGTAGTGGTTAGATTCCTGGCTTTGTATGCAGGCATTCACGGTTCAAGTACAAAGACAGGCAATTCATTTTCAGATAGGAAAGCAGTGTTAATGTTTTTTTTCAAATGCTGTAGTAATTGATATTTGTCAACCAGGGTAGCGTAGCTAATCTAAGTGTGAGTGCATGTAACATGTGAAATCACCTATGTACACACGTGTCCCATACAGTATAGTCACACCCCATGGTAATGTAATGAAAGCACATAGAGGGATGTCATGTAAATTAAATCATATACACTTACTAATAAGTCAGTAATGATTAAGTTATTATCCTGATATTTTAATAAAATGAAAAGTGAGCAATGGTTAGCAGTGGTCATCTATGTTTAGCCAGTGTAAGCATTACTTAAATGTGAATGCTAAGCAGCAGTCAGCTCAGCTAGATAGATTTGCACACTGTTAAGCAATGCTCAGCAATTACCCCTTTAAGCACTGTTCAACCCAGCTTAGTGGGTTTGCATATTGCTAAGCTGTGCTCTGCAATTTTGAAATCAACCAAGTATGGCAAAGGGTGGGAAAATGGCCTTATTTAAACCGCACAGGTGGGAACACAGCCAGTACCTGTTATAGTTCAACCTGTGCAGGAACTATGGCTGGTGTAGGTGAGGGTTTGTGCTTTAGGGCACAGTGCTAGGGCATTGTGAAGTCAAGGGGCATGGCTGGACTCCTTGTAAGTAACCATGATGAGAAACTGCTGCAGGGCCAGTACCAGGGCTCCCAGTATAAAGTGGAGGCCTGGGACCATCTTGCCCGTGATCTCACCAGTGCTACTGGCATTCCACAAACTGGTGAGTAGGTCTGGCACCACTATGCCAACTTAAGGCAGAGGAAGGGGGTGCTCTTGGACCAGTAGATCCAAGATGCCAGGGATAACCGTGCTCCAGCAATTTGTATCACAGATATAAATGTACCAAATTCTAGTCTGAGGATGTCATAGACAGGTATGCATAATCTTTGTTTTTCTCCCCTACAGCTGCAGCAGAGAGGGCTAGTAACATCGAAGCCCATGCTGAAAGACTGCTGAGGCTGCACTGAAAGGCTGGTGAGTAAAAATCTATTTTGTAGTATATTGTGCAAATAAATAAGAAGTAGTACATTGTGTAGTGCTAGTAGGTATACTGTTACTGTGTCAACTGAATAAAGTATGTCCAACTAAGATTGATCTAAAATAAACTATAACAGAAACTGTTATGTTTACTCGTATGTTGTTGTAGACATATAGAATGTATACAGGTTCTTCACAGCAAATATGGCTGTGACAGCATACATTAACTGAGGATGTTGTGTGAACCAGCTGTTAAGAAAAACTGTAGATAGTGGAGCTGTAAAACACGATGTGAACTTCATGACACCCATGCAGATGGACAATACAGTTGCAACTGCTGAATCCTACACAAATGCACTCTATAAGCACTTACACGAGTGCATGGATCGTGCTATCCCAAACAGAACCAAGACGCTATCCTCCAAAAAAGGAAGCCAATCTGGTGGTCCCGTGCCATAAACAAACTATATAACAGAAGGAAGAAACTGTTGCAAAAGAGAGTAAAATCCCATGAGTGGAGGAGCTCCCTGGTCAGCCTCAGTAAGAAGCTGAGATCCCTTATAAGATCCTCCAAAGCTAGCTACGAAAACAAAATTGCCACTAATTCTAAGGACAACCACAAAGCATTCTATAGCTATGTCAAGAATCTCGATGGCAACACCAGATCTGCTCTGAGTTATAGCACAAAGGCATGAAAATTACAGAACCAACTGATATTGCCAACATCCTGGCAGATAGGTTCAGTGCTAACTTTGCACCACTCACCCCCTAAAGGGCCCATATCTGTACAGGAAGAATGCAGAGTCCCTGTAATCACAAGTACACAGGCAAAAGCTGCACTCTCTAAAGCCAAAAACACAGCATCCATGAGTCCGGACGACATCCCAGGCTGCGTTTTACATGAACTTCAGAACGAACTGGCTCCCCACTTAAGCACCATGTTCAATAATAGCCTCGCATCAGGCTTTGTGCCCACTGAATGACGCACAGCAACAGTTATCCCACTGCACAAAGGGGGAGCCACCACTGATCCCGGGAGCTAACCACCTGTTAGCCTGACGAGCTTGGTCTGCAAGGCCATGGAACGTATCATCATGGAACTCATAAACAAAGACATTGGTAACCTCCAAACTCTGGATCACACCCAGTTCGGGTTTGTGAAAGGCAGATCATGCCTCCTGAACCTGATCGACTTCTTTGAGGCAGTCACCAAAGCCGTAGATGAGGGTAAGGTGGTTCACACAGCCAATCTTGACCTCACCAAGGCTTTCAACACCATCCCCCATTCTGGAATTATAGCTGAACTCACTAAACTAGGTATAAATCCCTATGTCACAGGATGGGTTTGCCAACTGGCTCCCTGACAGAACCCACATTGTAAAAGTTGCAGACTCCAAATCTGACCTCAAAGCAGTGACAAGTGGAGTACCACAGGTCTCCGTCCTGGGACCGCTCCTGTTTGGTATCTACTTCTCTGAAGTACAGGCTAATACAGAAGACCTCTGGCGAATGAAATTCACAGATGACTGCAAACTAGGAGCCATAGTCGAGTCCCCAAATGATGTGGACATCCTACAGAAGGGCCTCATTGAGACAAATGCCTGGTGTCACAGCCATGGCCTCAAGCTCAGTGCCAAAAGTGCAGTGTCATCCCCTTTGGTAAAAACTCTGTACCCATGAACTACCACATAGGCAGCAATCTACTTAACACCGAATGTGTGATAAGAGACCTTGGGACCCAGGTGGACAGTAGTCTCTCCTTTGATAGTCACATCACCACAGTAGTCAGGAAGTCCTTCTACGTAGCACACCTCATCATAAAAGGGTTCTCATCCAGGAAAAAAGAGGTCATTGTTCCCCTCTACTCGACCCTCATTAGACCCATTATAGAGTACAACGCCCCTTTTGGAATGTACCTCACAAGACATCTGCAGCAGCTGGAAAGGCCACAGACGTACCTCAAAAAGAGGATTACTGGCCTCAAACAAATGCCCTACACTGACCGCCTCAAAAAACTCCAGCTTTACTCCGTAGCATATCGCCTACTTCAAGGTGATCTCTGCCTAACATATAAAGCTATGTCAAACCCAGAGCTGTTGGACATGCTACACCTAAAGAAATCCCTGTCCCTCTGAGCTACACGCTCTAGGGACCTAAACCTTGTCACCACAATAAGCAGGACATGCTGGAGGGATAGATTCCTGTCCCAGAGACTTCCCATACTCTGGAACAGGCTACCCATCTATGTCAAGCAAAGTTATTCATTAGCACTCTTCAAGAAAAATCTTGATGAGTGGATGGGAAATAGGAAATTCACCCTGGGGATCACTTCTGTGTCTGTGCTCGACAGTGGCATAGGAAAATAACTTTCTTGTGTGGCGTAAGCCAGGGAACCTTATTGGCTAGACTTATGTAGGCCCTTGGGCCGATAGCTTAGTACCTACCTATGAACCTATGAACTTATAAATGAAATGTGAAATATATACTGCACTAAGCTCTGAACCCTGAATACTAGTGTGTAAGGTATCAAAGTGTGTTCCATGCAGCATTGCCTTGCGTTAAACTTTGCTTTCCAGATTGCAGTAATCCAAAGGATTAATGCACAGTACACTAACTTATCTGTCATGCATGCATCATAGTATTAGAAGTTCAGACTGTGTAACCAGTAGACTATTAGGCAGAAACCAGTGAAACAAGAAACAGCAGTTCCCCAGTAGCTCTGTATGATGAGAAATAGCTTAGGTTGCTAATTTTGCACACCCAGACACGGTTTGAATCCAGGGAGTGGTACTAAGATGTGCACATATCTACACACAAAGAATCAGGAATAAATGTAAAAACAGTCAGGTACTGTTAACAGATATTTTCTCCACAGGTTTTACAGGTAAGGAAATGTCGGTAGTAGCTGTATGAAGGGTATACTAATAAACTGCATACAACTGTTCAACTGTCCCACCACATACCTGCAAATGACAGCAGGATAGGTACATACAACATGCACTCTTCCCGATATATGTCTCTCAAATGTCATGCTGTCATGGCTAATGGTCACTGCTGCCAAAAACCCTGGACACAGCTAGGAAACCAGTTGAAGTATGCCGGAAGAACACACACATACCCCTCCTTTGCCAGATATGTAACCCTGACATGTATGAGTCCCCACTAGTCATGTACCCAGAGTTGTCACGGTTTGCCCCATACCATGCCAGGCTGACAGTTTAATAGGTATGTTTGTGCTGCACAAGCTATGGGCCATAGGTAGATGTAAAGTGAGGGCAGACCCACAGAGTATTGAGCAGTACTGCTGTGGAAAATAGAAGTATAAACAGTTGTTAATGGACTTTTTGTCTCTCCCCCCACCCCTCATCTGCATCAATAATTATTATTCATATACTACGAGTATGTTGTTGTCCAAACCTAATGTTGGGACTTGTGTTCTATTATTGTTCATATATTTGATTAGTTGCATGGTAACATACCTTGTTCAAATACCATTGCTGGTGGCCTGTTGCCGTCAATGTTATTGGCATGCTTTTACGATGCATACTGTTGTTCCATTTATGCATATGTTCTGTTTGCTATGCAACTGTTTCAAATATGTTTTATGGGGTTAATTGGAACAACCACACATGCTGTTATAACTAATCTTTAAACGTGTTGTGCATGAATAACATATTCTGTAAAACCTCAACACCATAGCATGTTTGGGAAGGCAGATCCTGGCAGATCCACCTGTAGTGCCTCATCTAGCCATGGCACCAGGCCCTAGCACATCTGGGACCCAACCTGGGACTTCCTTATCCATTGGTCCTGCACCACCTTTGGGTGGAACTGCCTCAGGGAATAGGGCCCACCCCCCGGGAGTGGGCATGGACAAGAGCCTGTCACCCACAGTCAGTTTTGGGGTTTGGTGTGCATTACCATCCGAGCAGAGTTGGGTGGGCAGCTGTGCCAGATCGAGGGCCATCTGGCACACCTAGAGGGTTAGGCCACCCCTCCTGTCCAGCCCCCAGCACAGCCATCTTCGGGGCTGTGAAGGAGCAGTGGTGACTGCCCATGGGTGGGGACCTCAGTCCCACTGTATCCATTTGGGGGATCATGGACTTCGGATTCCCAACCACTCTCCCCATCAAAGGTGTTTACCCCCCTCATGTGTCATATACCACCCCTGTCTGCTGTCTTGTCTGTCTGCAGATGCAACCTATCCTAACCTCCCCAAACATACCTACAGCCCTTCCCCAACATCCTACTCTCACCTTAAAAAAAAAAAAAAGGGCATCTGTCTCACAAAAAATACATTGCCCCATACATAGCTCTACATTTTGCCCCCATGTACAGTGAAACTAATCAATCAGCCCACAGATTGTCCTTCAATTGTCTGTCACCAGCACCCCTCCCTGTGTGGTGTGAGGCTGTAAATTCCAAATTCTACACATTATTCACAGCTGTTGCTGCAAAAGAAATGTAAAGGTATGGTCCTTCCCTTCACCTGTACTGCACATCCCTAGCTGTTTTTACTAATGTTTTACTCTCTGCTTGCCCCCATTTCACCACTTTCCTATCACTCTTTTTTTCTTTTCTTTAATGAAAATTAGCGTGGGTGTAAGCAGGAGTAAGCGGTGCTATACAAAGCTAACCGTCTGTTAGCAACAATTAGCTCCACATAAAACCATGCAAAACCCACTTACAGTTGCTGAAAAGTGCCTTAATCACTCTGTCTCCATCAATTCTTGTTCTGTCCAGTGACAAAATAATCAGCACTGCCAAGTCTTGAACAGGAAAGTACCACTACACCATCTGAGCTGTGGGAATCTGTAATGCTTTTACAAACATATCATTCATTCTGGTCATTTAACATTAATGAAAAAAGTCATCACTTCCAAATCTGGAACCCAGGAGCTTGTGCACTACAATCACAGCAACATACCTCTACATCATCTGAGCTGTAGGAATTTGTAATGTTTTTTCAAACATATCATACACAACAGTCATTCAGCATAAGGGGGAATTATATATCTGTAGTACTCTTATATACACACATATATATATATATATATATATATATATATATATATGTATATATATATATATATATATATATATATGTATACCAATGTGTATGTGTGTATATATATATATATATATATATATATATATATATATATATATATATATATATAAAGAGAGAGAGAAAGGGCTATATAAAGACACACACACACACACACACGCACACACACATATACATATATGTGTGTGTGTGTGTGTACAATATATGCATACATATAGATAGATAGATAGATAGATAGATAGATAGATAGATAACCAACCTCTTACTGCAAGACATCTGCAAAAAGCCTGACAAAGTGGGGGAATAAAGGGCAAACAATAGTGACATCTTTGAAATATGGCTGTCATATGCATATAAGTCTGCTAGAGTGGCATGGTATGCTTCAGCATATAATTCCAGATAGATTCCAGGTCTGAAACACAAATGAATGTCATTATTTACTGATGTCAATGCTCACATCATCGCAGTGAATTCTGAGAAACCCACAACTGATATGGGCAACAGACCAGACATTGACTCATGCATCTGGACAGTGTCTTGACATCTGGACAGTGGAATGGTATGACTGTAGTCATGTAACAGAATTGAAAACCCATGACAACTGCCAAACATGTCACCCAGAACCTTCTGAACCACAGTAAGACCAATACGACACTATCCCAAATCAGCTCTGGGCAGTTATCCATCTATATCCAAATATATCATGCACTACAGGGATGGAGCTGTAGGAAAAAGTAGATAGTGGTGTAAAAATGTCCACGCACAACCATTTGCACCACAGTCACAGGAACATACCAGTACCCCAAATGAACTCTAGAGTAGAACGACTGTTTGAACAAACATATCCTGATTGCCAGTCACACACTACACTGACATATACTGGTCCAGCTCACAGTGTACTGGGAATCCTGAAGTGTTACAGGATATTTCTCAGTCTGCCCCTATAAACATACACACCTGATAGACCACCAGCATCTGTAGCAGCATACACAGTCATATAGAAAAAGGATCTATGATGCTCACATCTGCTACTCTCCCTACTCAGCCCAACAAACATCTACACACAACACTGCTACACACTTTTGGCAGTCTGTTCACAATGGCCAGACATACATAACTCTCATATGTACAGATTTCCACAGAATGTCCAGGGTGTGTGACCCTATCCATGGCCACTGCTGCATACCACTTCCAGGAGTCTGCTAAGTCAATGGGATGATACCCGGAGTAGAGTCACTAAATAATGATATCACATTCGTCTGAACCTCTTACTGCAAGACATCTGGTCAACACACCTATGACAGGTGGACATATCCTGTACCTGGTCCTAACCAACATGAGTAGCCACTGTAGCACTCCTACTTGGTAATATCTGACCACATAACCATCACTGTTCAGGTCACCATCTCCCCTGCCCCCTTTACAGTTTGCGACTGTGATGGTGCAGTGGTGGCTGCCTGTGAGTGGGGATGTCAATCCCACTGTATCCATATGGAGGCTTATGGGTCTCTGATTGCCAACCACCCTCCCCATCCACAGTGTTTACCCCCACATGTGTCATACACTACCCCTGTCTGCTGTCTTGTTTGTCTCCCTACCAAAACTACCTCCCCAGACATGCCTACAACCCTTCCCCAACATCCCACTTTCACCTTAAAAAAAAAAGGGCATCTGTCCCAAAAAACATATCGCCCCATACATAGCAGTCCATTTTGCACACGTGTCCACTGGACACATGTAACCCGGTCCAGTTGGCTTGACAAAACATTTCTGTTGTCCTTACCCCTGTCTCTGGGGTTTGAGTGTGCAAATTCACCTCCAAATTCCGTGCAAATGCACAGCTGTTGCTGTATAAGAAATGGACAGCTATGGACCTTCCCTATACCAGTCCTGCACATCCCTAACTACCTTTCATATTGTTTTCCCCTCTGTGTGCCCCTTTTTCACCACTTTCTTATCACCCCTTTACTCTTCTTTTAAAGAAATTACTGCGGGAGTAAGCAAGTATGGGCTAAGAGAAGCCAAAATGGATTAAGCATCTCTATGGCTAACTGTATCGTGGCATCACTTAGTGATGAGCAAACCCACTTAAATCCACTTAAAACTGCTTTAATTACTCTGTCATCATCAGCCACTGCTCTGGCTAGCAACAAAATAATCTGTCCTGCCAAGTCTCAAACCGAGGGCCCTGTACGCTATAGGCAGAGCAATGTACTACTACACCGTTTGAGCTGTAAGCATTTCTGATGTTTTTTCAAACATATCATGCAGTAGAATCATTGTAGAATCACTCAGGTTTTGTGTGTGTATGTATATATATATATATATATATATATATATATGTGTATGGAGATACATATGTATGACCAAACATATACATATGTGTGTGTGTGTGTGTGTGTGTGTGTGTGTGTGTGTGTGTGCATAACAGGTAGCACAGTCATACCTGAGAACCATACCTCTCAACCTCTTAATGCAAGATATTTGGGCAAAGGCTGTCAAAATGGGGGGGGGGGGGCAATGGGCCAAAACTATGGACGTATGTTTAATATTGCTATTATAAATGTATAAAGTTGCTAGAGTAACAAAGTTTATTTTAGCATACATTTTCTGAGGGATATGAGGTATGACACTGAAATGTATGTCATCATTTACTGACAGAAATCCTCAGGTCATCACAGTGGTTTACCACAAAAATACAAATAATTTGTGGAACAGACCAAAAATATGAGCAATGAACCTGGACATTCTGAAACAATCCAGCCAGTTGACAGGCATGCTCAGAACCCCTTAGTGCAATTAATCTGGACCATGCCTGACAAAGTGGGAGGAGAAAGCCATGATAATAGGGACATATCTGAAATATTTGAGTACATAAGCTGAGACAGTTGCTGCAGTAACAACATCTGTTCTAACATATATTGACTGAAATAGCACAAGTGCAAGGCTCACTTGCTTCTCAGTAGTTAGTGACTTTTATCCACACATCATCCCACTGATTTGTCAGAAATACATAACACTTTTGTGGACCAGACCAAAGATATGAGCCAGACAACTGGACATCCATGCATATCTGGACATAACATGACATTAGGGAAACTACACTGAGCTGCTAAGCATGTCACCAAGCACCATCCAAACTACAGTCAGACTGACACAATACTGCCCCAAATCAGCTATGGGTAATTACACATGCATTTCCAAATATATCAGCCAATACAGGGATGTAACAGCAGTGAAAAACAGACACCGGTGTGGCATTGCATACCCACAACCAATTTCACCACAGTCACAGTGACATACTGTTAAGCCGAATGAACACTAGAGTATAACGACTGTGTGAACAAAAAAATCATGTTTACCACTCACACACTACCCCTACATATAGAGTCCCAAGTCACAGTGTAGTAGGAATACTAAGGTGGTACGGGACATGTCTCAGTCTGCCCCTACACACATATACAGCTGATAGACCACCAGAAACTGGAGCAGCATGGACAGTTGGATAGAAGAGGAGCCATGACACATACATCTACCCCCTCCCTACAAAGCCCAACTAACATTTACAGACTACATTGCTATACAATCCTGGCAGTCTGTTAACAGTCGCCAGACATACACAGACCTCTCAACTGTACAGATTTCCACAGAATGTCCAGGCTTTGTCTTCATATATATGGCCTCTACCTCATAACATGTCTGGCATTCTGCTACATCACTGGGATGATATCAGGAATGAAGGCACTAAATAATGATATACCATAACTATCAACCTCTTACTGAAAGACATCTGGACGAAGCCTGACATACTTGGGGGGGACACACCCAAAAAAGGGGCATAATTGAAATATTGCTGTTATAAACTGAAAATGTTGCTGGTGTTACAGGACTTGTTGTCACATATCGTTTCTGAGGGATATGAAGTCAGAAACACAAATGGATGTTAGCATTTACTGACTGCAATCCCCAGAGTATGCTACTGATTTGACAAGGACATAAACTGTCTGAGGAACAGACCAAACATAAGCGTCAAACCTCTGGCCATTCTGCTGATAGCCCTACAGTTGAGAGTTATGTCAACCACATAACACTGTCAGACTTAAAATCACACAGAAAATCCATGTCCACACCAACCCTGTTAAACTAGCATTAATCCAACTGTATAACAGCAATACTTACATTCTGTCCCGAAGTCTGGAACCTTCTCCCCCATTTTGTTGGCCTGTCCCCACATTTTTTGTTGTAGGAGGTATTTCCAACTACCTCTGTGATGCTGTTGTCCACACACCTCCAAGATGTCCACCTCACAGGCAAGGAAAAAGGGCAATGCCCACATGAAGTACTCAATTATAGGAGTGTGTTGCCATGCCATTGGCTATAGGAATAACAACACAGTTGTTCTGCATGCAGTTAACAAGTGGGGGACACCAACTGGTGCATAGGCCATCACCTGCTCATGAGCATTACCTACAAAATTCAAGCTGCTGCCTATGCAAAACAGGTGTATACCTCTACATCTGTAGACAGAGAGAGAGAGAGAGAGAAGCACAAATTGAAAGCAAAATCAACAATACTTTGAAAATAAGGTATGTCAAACAAGTAAGCATGTAATGGAATGCAGTAGGGGTATGTAATAATGGGAAATAGGAAACTGAACAAATATGTCTCACCAAAATTTGCTGTACTGATATATTGCTGCTCAGCACCTTTGGCCATAGCATCTGGGTCTGTCTGCAGTGACATAGATCACAGCTTAGGCCCCTGAGTCACCCCAGGAAAGGACGGCTCACATATGACTACTACTGGAGTGTCTGTTGAACAGTACTGACTGTAACACTGCAAGGTCAGCTAGTGGGATGCCATAAATATCCATATGTTACTTGTGAATACAACTATGATACAAGTTTGTCTCAAAAATCTAAGAGACCTATACAGGTTATGTGCATAGTAAACTAGTGTCACAGATGTGTCTGTTGAACTGCATGTGATATACTGAGCTCATTCTATTCAGCTGTCCAGTGTTATGCACACTGACCATATGTGTGCCTCATATTTGTTGTCATTTACTCATAGAGTTGTGTTATGTCTGGAAAATCATTGGCAAATCTGTGAGACTGACATTAGAACATAATAGCATACATATGAGTGTCAGACATACTCCAGGGTATTTCTGTGACTGCAAAACCTACTGTGCTATGAACTGACTCAAGTGTGTTACAGCAATATTAATAAGGTGTCACTAATTTTCGGCCATTGCCGCCCCAGTTATGTGTGTCGTCCTCCAGATGTCCTGCTCTAACAGGTTGAGAGGTATGACTGAGCAGCAAGAGTGTAAATACAGTGTACCATACTGACATAGAACAGAAATGTATATCAGGTATTACCTGTGCACATGTATGTATGAGTAGGTGTAGATGGAAGCCTCAAAACAACAGACATGAGATGCGAAACATCAGGTAAATAAGCTGTACATGTTGTACACATGTGTAATCTTAGTTTCTGTGCATCCAACTGACATAACTTTCTACAGCTATTGGTTGTTGCATTGCCCCGACACAGACATGGATACTAGAATAAGCATGATTATCAGGTTGAAAATGGAGAGTTGTCCAACTGTGTTATGACCTTTTGTCCATGCCAACTACAAACAGCTATATGAGCACCTACATACCTGTATGGACTCAGCAATACCTGACTCATAAAACCTGCCTCCACCAAGGTAGAGTAATACCCTTTGCTGGACAGCAGCAATACACAAACTGCATAATCGGTCACTATATTGGCTGTACAGAGCCAGGTAGGAACAGGCACCAACTCGGAAGCAAGTCAACCTGTGTCTGAACAAGCATATGAGGTCACAGGCAAATTACTGTAAGGCTAACTATGAGTACAAATTGGACACATACACCAAGGTCAATCACAAGGCCCTCTTCACACGTCTTCAATCACAGAGGCAACAACCCAACTCACCCTGTACTGGTGTTCAATCACACCACATACACAGTATAGCTATAGCCAACCCGCTGCAGACAGGTTAAGGGAAAACATTACCCTCCCATCCCACCATCAGTATAGGTGGATATGCACAGCACCCGCACCCCTCCCCTCATCATCAGGAAGCAGGTCCATAATGCCTAATCAAAGGAAACAAATGTAAGTCTCCATGGGAGATGATAAAATCCCTGTTTGCATCCTACATGAACTCAATCATATGCTCCCAGCTCCATTACACACTGTACACAAGCAAAGCCTGAGCACCACTGACATCCCATCTGCAAGGAAGATGGTCACTGTCATCCCTCTACACAAAGGTGAATGATGAATGGTGGATTATGCAATTTACTGGCCCTCATTGGGGGGAATATGACACATCAGGACCAAGAGTGTAATGCAAGCTCATACTGTGCTGATAGATGACAGGGGTATGATGTCGTAAGTGGTGGCTAATTCTAGTCAATGTTGATGTGCAGGATATGTAAATAACATTGACCAATGTATGAGGTCCTGTGATGTGTTTCCCTGTTTATGTCTTCCAGGTGAAATGCAGCGTGCAAGGCAGCCAGCATACACAGCAGCTGAAACTGCGGCCATCACTGAGATGATAATCAACCACCATGGGGTGATGTTTGGTCGTGGCCAACAGAATCTGTGGGAGTGGACCACCCTGTGGGATGAGCTTATCCACAGAGTAAACAACTTAGGCCACCATGGATGCACATACGATCAGGTCAGACATCGGGTGACTGACCTGATATGCCATGCCCAGCAAAGGGCTGCTGCCATGGCCAGGGACCATTCCACCACAAGGGGGCATCTTGCTATGTAGGCCCCACTTACACCAATGGAGGAGCTCCTTGCCAACCTTGGGGCAGCCAACACATGTCAGCAAAGCCAACACACACAAGTCATGGAAGTAGGTGGCACCCAGACAACAGGCGAAGAGTGTCCAGGTAAGGCCCCAGTGCACATTAATACTGTAGCAGTCATACTGGCTTTCATAGAGTATCTAGATGCATATGTCAGGTCAAACTGCTTTTGTGGGTGGGGTTTTGTAATGCACACAAATGCACATCTATGATGAAGGACAGCAAATTGTGTAGTATCAGAGCTTGTACTGTACATGTGCAGAAAAGTAGCATTCATCTTGTACCAGTGCCACATGTGAGTCTGCTGACAATACATCTCCCCCACAAATACATAGGTACCTCTGGTCTGGATGAGGGACAGCAGCATGAAGCTGGTGAGTATGGTATTGTCCTGTTGTGGCTCACCAGTACCCCAGGTATGTTAAGGTAATGCATTTTACCATGCACACAACTGTCACTCTTAGCCATATTGCGATATGTACATGTTCACTTCTGGTGGGGTTAACTGCATTGCACCAGAGTGGTCATCACAGGGGCCTATTTGCAGAAGATGTAACATACCCGTAGCATACCTCACAACCTGTCAGTGCAAGAAATTTGGACAAAGACTGACAAAATGGGAGGATAAAGGGACAAGAGTAGGGACATATTTGAAAAGTACTCTTATCCAGTGCATATAAAAGTGTACACACCCCTGATAACATGTCAGGTATTTGTGATATACAAAAATGAGACCACAATAAAACATTTCACAACTCTTCCCACCTTTAATGTGACCTATAACCTGTACAATATAATTGATAAACAAATCTGTTAGGGGAACAGGTATTAAAAATAAAACAAGTACAGTAAGCTAGATGCACAGCCTGAAGCTAATACTTTGTTGAAGCAGCTTTTGATTTAATTACAGCATTACGTCTTCTTGGGTACACACTTGCCATCAATTACAGAGACTCTTTGATTAACAACGAATAATGGTCAGCTGTCCTACTAGACTTTTCCAGACATTTACTCAGTTGCCTACTACAGCAACAGCCATGGTTCACAGACAGCTTACAAAGCTTCAAAGGGATCTCACTGTGGAAAGGTATCAGCCCGGAGATGGGTACAAAAACATTTCCACAGCATTGCATATACCATGGGACACAATGAAGACAGCCATCAAAAGGTGGAGAAAATATGGGACAACAGTGACATTGCGAAGAAGTGGACGTCTTTCCAAATTTAATGAGAAGACAAGACCAAAACTGGTTAGGGAGGCTGCCAGGAGACCTACAGCAACACTAAAGGAGTTGCAGGAATCTCTGGCAAGTACTGGTTCTGTACTACATGTGACAACAATCTCCCCTTTTCTTCATATGTCTTGCCTATGGGGTAGGGTTGGAAGATGGAAGCATTTTCTCACATTGAACAACATCCAGGCCTGGCTAAATTTTGAAAAACAATACATCAGGCCTCTCAAAAACATGTGGGAAAATGTGTTATGGTCTAATAAGACCAAGGTTGAACTTTTTGGCAACAATTCTGAAAGGTTTGTTTGGTGCAATAACAACACTGCGCATCACCAAAGAACACCATCTCCATGTTGAAGCATGCTGATGGCAGTGTCCTGCTTTGGGGTTGCTGTTCATAAGCTGAAACTGCAGCTTTAGCTAAGTTGGAGGGGATTATGAACAGTTCCAAATACCAGTCCCTTTTGGCCCAAATTCTTCAAGTGTCTGCTAGATAGCTGTAGATGGAGAGGAATTCCACCTTTCCACATGACAATGACCCAAACCATACATCCAAATCAACAAAAGAATGGCTTTGCCAGAAGACATTCAACATTCTGGACTGGCCCAGCCAGAGCCCAGGCCTACATCCAATAGAAAATCTGTGGGGTGACCTGAAAAGGGCTGTGCACAAGAGATGCCCTCACAATCTGACAGAGTTGGAGAGCTTTTGCAAGGGAAAGTGTGCAAATATTGCCAAGTCAAGATGTGCCATGCTGATAGACACCTTCCCAAGAGGACTGAATGCTGTAATTAAATCAAATGGTGCTTTATCAAAGTATTGGTTTAAGGTTGTGCACACTCATGCAACCAGCCTACTGTATGTATTTCATTTAGTGTATGTTACCCCTAACCGATGTGTATGTTCTTCAATTGGATTGCACAGATTATAAGTCACATTAAAGGTGGGAAAAATTATGACATGATTTCTGTGGTCTCATGTTATATATCACAAAAACCTGGCATGTTAACAGGGGTGTGTACACTTATTATATCCACTGTAAGCTTAGAAAGTTGTTAGAGTAACCAGACTTGTTTTAACATACATTTACTGCAGGTTTTGAAGTCTGCAACTCAAATTATATCATTAGTTAGTGGCGCCAATCTACAGATCATCCCGGTAATGTATTAGACAAACACAGGATTTATGCGGAACAGACCAAAAAATATGAGCCACACATCTAGACATTCAGCAAACCTCTGTACAGTTAAGAGGTATATTCTGTAGAAGTTGCCACTGTGCTATACAGGTGAACAGCAGTAATGTGTACATGGGTGCAGTATGTGCTGGGTGAGGGCCCATCACGTACTAACACTACTCACATATCCCAGAGATGTATATTAGTAGTAACATTAAGTGGAAAGGGCTGCACTGCATGATGTTGACAGTCTGTCCAGAGTGTGTATGTTGTGGTCTAACTGTGTGTCGTGAATGTCACCAGTTGGTTATTGTGAGGTTTGTATAATGCCTTTGTGCCACCTCACCTGTATGTGTCTGTGTGTGTGTCCATGTGTGCATGCATGTGTGTGTGTACCAGCAAATCTTATAATGCAGGTATTAATTTACATATGTTGTCTTACCCTCACAGGTGTACATGGTGGTCATGGTCCCTCCCGCTCAGAATCTGATGTCAGTGCCTCTGCAGACTCTGACCATGATGGTGGTCCTAGTGAGGCACAGGTGGCATTGTCAGGGGCTGAATTTGTGACATCAGTTGGCATCCCACAATCATTCACAATGTCCCCGCACACAGTCGCAAAGGCCACACATACCCCATTCCCAGCAGCCACAGATAATGGACGGTTGGCAGGTGGTGGCATGGAACAGGCTAGTGTGGTGACTATGGCAAGTGGGATTGTAGACATTATCCATAGTCAAAGTGCAGGCGAGGTCCCACACAGGCGGATGGACAGGGGTGCTCAAAGGAGGACTGCTGTCCATTGAGCCGCTGTCACAAGTGTCACAGCAGGGTTTTGGGATGTCATGGATGCACAGGCATGTAGTGAATGCAACATCAGACAATTACTCAGGGTCTTGAATGCAACTCTTCCTGGCTTACATGACAACATACATGACCTTGTGGAGGCCACATGTCAAAATACTGAGGTCATGAATAGATGGTGGGGTGAGACCTTGGTAATCCTCGACTGTGGAATGTTTGTGCTGCAGTGTGTGATGGGAGATGGGCATCAGCCATGTGGACATAGGTCAGCACCAACATCAGCTGAGAGTCTACGTGGCCATGCACCTTCACACTCCTATAGTGGCAGTCCCACTAGCAGTACCAAAGGGTGGGTGCTGCCCACACTACAACAGAGCAGGCCATGGGCATGTGGTCCTGGCCCATCCCATCAGGGACATGGATCCAGTAGACAGCAGTCACCATCGTGAAGTAGTACTGTATCTGATCTTGAGCCTGGTGGTGCCAGTGAGACCTCTGGCAAGACCAGTTCACATGTCTGTGGCCAGAGACTGTGAACTGTACACCCTGCCATGTACGGTCTACAGCTGTCCAACATACCCCTGTGTAGTGCAGCCACATGGCATGACTGTGTGGATACAAAGACACACACATCACCATCACAGGTAGGCCACCTCCAGACACACACACACACACACACACACACACACACACACACACACCACCTCTGCATGGCCCATTCATAGAACACCCCTCCAAATGCACACATGATGTCAACCATATGGCCCAGCCTAGGGCTCTGGCAAACCCACACAACACCCTGTGCATATGATGACACCTGTGCCACATCCCTGTAATCCATACCACTGATGCAGGGATATACTAATATGGTTCTGATGCACAGGGTGAATTAAGTACAGTTTAGCTATGTAATGCTATGTAAGGTGCTGTCAGCTGGCATTTGTAATGGGTACACTACAAAGTGTGTGTACCTTTTTAGCCATGATGCATTATTGGTGTTAGTAACGCTGACTGAATGTAGTCTCACTTGCTGTATTCTGTTTGTATTCTAGGTGTCTGTGTGCCAGCAGGATGTGGCCCTGCAGACATTGCAACAAGGGTTATGGCAGAGTGGTAACACATCGACCGTGTCATAGCCGAGGTACAGCTGTATATGTACACATTGACCAGGTCTGTGTAATAGTTATTGCATGTGCCACGGAGCTTATAGGGCTGAGGGGTGTATACAGGTAAGTCTATGGTGGTTGACATCAGTAGTCCTTGTAAAGTGGACAGTGGTAAGTGTAGTGGGTGGAACACATCCTCAGATTGGAAAACCCACACCTCCAGAGGATATTGTGTTGACTAAACACACAGAGAATACTGTTCACACACACAGTCTCTCTCACACACACGCACACACACACACACACACACACACACACACACACACACACACACACACACACACACACATACAGGATCACAGTTGCCAGTGTTGGGTTTGGAACCCCAACCCATCTAGTTAGTGGTACTACAGTGTTATGTGATTATCGCAGGTGGCATGGAACTAATGTGTGATGAGTGTTCCAAGGTACGTGTAAAGTGAATAACATCATGTGCCCTTGTGAGGTATGGCAATGAGGGGTGTATTGGGTGTGGAGGGACTCAGACTGTCACGGGTCTACACACTCACAAACACTGCTATATACACCAATGAACACACACACACACACAATTGCCAGTTCTAACATTAGCAGCCCTGCTTATTATGTTATTTATTCCATACTGTTAGACAGCTGTTGCACACAGCACAGGGCTTATAGGGCTGAAGAGTGTCTACAAATACCTCTACAGTAGATGTGAACAGCAGCCTTTGTAAAGTGGACCTTTGGACATGCACTGGGAGTATCATGGCCTACAATTGTAAACCACAGTCACCCAATGGATATAGTTCTCATTCGAACACACACAGGATACTATTCTCACACACACACACACACACACACACACACACACACACACACACACACACACACATTTGCTAGGACTGAGAATAGAACCTCTATCTATCTAGTCATTGCTAATACAGTGTTATGCATTTATCACATGCGTCACAAAGCTTACAGGGTGAAGAGTGTCCCAAGGTAATTCTAAGGTGAACAACATCACCAGGCCATGTAACATTTGTCAATGGGTGATTTACTGGATGAGAATGGACCCCAAATACTTGAACGTACAGTTATACACCACTTACAAACACAAATACACTCATACACACATTTTCCAGGACTGAGATTAACAGCCCTGCCTGTCTTGTTAGTCAGTCCATACTGTTACCTAATTCCTGCATGCGGCACTGGGCTTATTTGGCTGAGGAGTGTTAACAGATACCTCTACTGTTGAAGACAGTGGGCCTTGCAAATTGGAACTTGGGACGTGTACTGGGAGTACCATGGCCTAAAAATGTAAAACCCACCCCCCCAATGGTTATAATCCTCACTCAAACACATACACAGGATACAGTTCTCACACACACACACACACACATATTTGCCAGGACTGAGATTAGAACCCCCATCTATCTAGTCAATGCTAATACAGTGTTACGTATTTATTGCATGCGCCATGGAGCATATAGTGTGAAGAGTGTCCCGCGGTTCTTCTAAGGTGAAAACATCACCAGCCCTTGCAAAGTATGGCAGTGGTCAGTGTACTGGCAGAGTGACACCTCAGAATGCTGTATCCTACAAATATACACACTTACAAACACTTAGACACAAACACATCTGCCAGGATGCAGATTAGAACCCCTACCTATGTAGTCATTGGTACTATAGTGCTATGCAGTTACCATACGCACCACAGAGCTTATAGGGTGAGGAGTGTCCCAGGGTACCTATAAAGTGAATAACATCACCAGCCCTTGTAAAGTATGACAATGGGAGGTGTACTGGGTGAGAAGGGCCTCAAACTACTTTTACCTACATGTTTACACACTCACAAACACTTTTATACACACACATTTGCCAGTACTGAGATCCATAGCTTCATAGGTTCATAGGTGTGTACTAGGCGAATGGCCATGGAGCCTTTAAAAGTCTAGCCCATAGGATTACCCTGGCATCATGCCACCTGACTTTAGTCCCCAGTGTGTCGTATGAGTTTAGCCACTGGAGTGATCCCTGAGGTGGGATTTCTGTTCCTCATCCACTCATCCAGATTTCTGTTGAAAAAGGCCAGTCAGGTGCTCTGCTTGACATGTATGTGAAATCTGTTCCATAGAGTGGCCAGTTTCTGGGTTATGAACCTGTCCCTCCAGCATGTTCTGTTGATTGTGGAGGCCTCTGGGGCATGTGGTGTGGCTGGATTGGGTTCTTTAGATGTAACTTTCCTGACAGAGCTGGGTCAGACATGGCTTTGTAAGTCAAGCAGAGATTGCCTCTAAGTAGCCAATATGAGACAGAGAATAGTTGGAGTTATTGGAGTCTGTCCATATAGAACAAGTGTTGAAGGCCTAGAATCCTCTTTGTGAGGTACTTTTGCAGCCTCTGCAGTTGTTGCAGGTGTCCAGTGAGGTACATGCCAAATGGGCCATTGTACTCATTGATTGGCCTAATGTGGGGAGAGTAGAGGGAGACAATAACTTCTTGGATGCAACACCCTTAGTAATGAGATGTGCCACATAGAAGGTCTTTCTGAAGACAGTGGCACTGTGGTGGTCAACAGAGAGCTTGCTGTCAACCTGTGTTCCCAGTTGTCTTATGTCTTCAGTGTTCAGTGTATCACCATCGATGTGGTGATTTATGAGGACCAAGTTTTTCCCAAAGGGGATGGCGGCACATTTTCTGGCATTGAACTTAAGTCCAGTGTTCTGACACCATTTGTAGGTCTCAGTGATGCCTTTCTGCAGGATGTCAACATCACATGGGGAGGTAACAATAGCACCCATCTTGCAGTTGTCTGTGAACATTGTCAGCCAGAGTCCCTTCATGTTGGGCTGGACTTCAGAGGCGTAGATACCGAACACAAGGGGACCCAGGACCAAACCGTGTGGGACTCCACTTGTGACTGGTCAGCAGTCTGACATGGAGTCTGCTGCTTTAACACCATGGGTTCTATCTGTGAGCCAATTTGCAAGCCATCTAGTCATATAGGGTTGATACCTTGCTGAGTGTGTTTGTCTATGATTCCTGAGTGGGGAATGGTATCCAGGGATTAGAAGGGCTGCCTATCTTGTTATTTATTCCATACTGTTACATAGTTATTGCATATGGCACAGAGCTTAATGGGCTGCAGAGTATCTACAGGTACCTCTACAGTGGATGACAACAGTGGGCCTTGTAAAGTGGGCATTGGGATGTGTACTGGGTGGACCACAACAAAAATTGCAAAACCTGCCCCCAGTGGATATGGTTCACACACACACACACGCGCACACACATACACACACACAGACACACACACACACACACACACACACACACACACACACACACACACACTTGACAGGACTGAGATTAGAACCCCTACCTATCTAGTTATTGCTAATACAGTGTTATGTATTTATCACATGCACCACTGAGCTTATAGGGTGAAGGGTTTCCCAAGGTACTTCTAAGGTGAGGAACATCACCAGCCCTTGTAAGGTATGGCAATGAGTGATGTACTGGGTGAGAGAGACCACAAAATGCTTTTACCTACTCGTATATACACATACACATATAAATACACTCACACACACATTTGCCAGGACTGAGATTAGAACCCCTGCCTAACTAGTTATTTGTACTATAGTGTTGCACAGTTATTGTATACACCATAGAGCCTGTTGGGCTGTGGGCTGCCTAAAGGTACTTCTGAGGTGACTGACAGCAGGACTGCTAAAGTAGAGAAATGGGAATTGTACTGGGTGTGAACGGGCTCAAAATCTTTAACCTACAGACACACACACACACACACACACACACACACACACACACACACACACACACACACACACTTTTATATTTGCCAGGACTAAGATTAGAACTGCTACCTAACTAGTTATTTGTACTACAGTGTTATGCAATTATTGCACGTGCCACAGAACTTGTAGGGCTGTGGGTTGCCCAAAGGTACTTCTAAAGTGACTGACATCAGCAGGACTGCTAAAGCAGGGCAATGGGAAGTGTACTGGGTGTGAACGGGCTCAAAATCTTTAACTTACACACACACACAC